>NW_020956445.1:27813-93030 GCF_003031625.1 Empidonax traillii
TATATGAAATATATGAAATAAATGAAATGAGCCCCACGGGGTCTAAAAACCAAGAATATAAGGCCAATCTAAATAGAAAGTCTGTCTAGTCATTTAAAGAGAGACATGACAGTGTAGCCCTTTCCCTTTCCCTTTTTTTTTTTTTTTTAATAGGGGAATAATATTTCTAAAGGTCAGAAATGAAAGAAAAAAACTCTTCTTTCAGTTCCCACCTACAGCTTTTTTCCCAGCAGTTTACTATGTGTTGTATCTGGTTAACAGAAGAGACATAGACTATAGTGAAGATGAATAAATGTGAAGGTGTTGAAAAATAAGAGGTGTAGCGTAGCCCTGTAGCCCGCAAGGGGTGGTGTTGCCACTGCCAGTAACAGAACTCAAGCCTTTTGTCAGGCTCATGGCCCTCAGGTGGTGTCAGGCTTTGCCTGGACTTATCTTGCTTGTCCAAAGTCAAGTCTTTGCTCTTCTAGCTGTAATAGCAATACATCTAACTACCACTTGATTAGTTTACCCTTCTGTGTTTCTAGTGTTTGTTTAACTTTACCAATTATTTTGTGGCTATTGTTGTACGTACAACTATAGTAACAACTGTCAGGACAGCTCCAGAATGACTCCCCAGCACATACTTCTCACAGCGTGCTTGTACAACTAGATCTTTCACCAGCAGCCAGATTCAAAACCACGGAATTGCACCAAAACCTGGCCCTGAGCCCAGACTGCAAAAGCCATGGAAGGCTGGGAGAAGAGGTCATGTTCAGGGCACGACAACAGCTTAGTTAATCTGTGTAGAATGAGATATCTATCTATATTACAGCTCGTTTGGGGAGATGGGGACGTTCACTTAGGGAGGCTCGAGACACAATCGTAGGCTGAGCCAAAATGAACACTTTATTAAAATAGCTTTCCCCCTTATACAGGGGAAGCAGGGAATCTTCCTGAAGGATAGGTGTGGGTATAACAAATATGGAAAGGGAAGGAGGGGGCTTGGCCAAACTAGGAAAACTAGGGGAGGGGTTACAATCACATATGGGCAAAAGGGGAAGGGTCTTTAACCATAAAAGGGACAATTACACTACAGCATTTTTCAGCCAATGGATGAACAGGGAGAACAACAACTTACAGGAATTCCTGTAAGAACTTTATATTAACAATACTAGAATTCAATTAACACCGTCTTTAGTTTTTGAACGTCCTTAGTAGATTTGAACCACATCTTCATTTTCAGTTGATTCCTTTAAAGTCTCCACAAATCTTCTGTCATGTTCTTCCCTTCCTCCTCATGTCCATCTCCCACATATCTATGACCCTAAAATCAAATGCAAGATAGATAAACAGAGGAGGCTTAATGGCTATGAACAAGTCATCAATGGTCCTTCACTGCTTATTAAAGGAATGTAATCATGGGTGCTGGCAAAAACAGTTTTTAGGGTAACAAAACCCCAAAGTGTACCCAGCATCAATGTAAGACGTTATATAACAAACTGGGACACAAAGGGGAATTGTAAACAAAAGAAGAGAGAGAGATGTGTTAGCGAATTGATACAAATTACCAGAAGTAGACAAAGGAATGAGGAGGAAGAAACCATCAATCTCACTTTGCTTCTGGTGAAGGACTCTAGATGCTGATGGCTCCCTCTAACCCCAAAACCAGAGTGCAGCCACTGACCCTAATGTCCACAGGAGCAGTGGAAGTGGGAATAGAACATCACAGAGAGGGGTATATTTTAATGGCATACAATTTGAATGCTAAGTGTTATCATAATTCCAACTAAACTAATAGTAACTCTTTGATTAACCCTTTAAAATGTCGGTCTTCGACTAAATTCTTGACTTGTAGGTTAGATGTGTTCCTTTGGTACACAGAATTTACAGACTCTAGTGCAATAAACTAAATGAGTGTTCAAGCAACCTAGTCTATAATTGGGTACTGGAGTGGTAGCAGAAGTATTAATTTTTTGCTGACACTATTTCTTAAAGATATTAACAATTGGTAAGTGGGATTTATATGTTTTTTTTCTTTCTTCATTATCTAAATACAAAGTTTTCAATATGTTGCTCTCCATCTTCCCCTTCATATCATCTAGCTTAATGGTGAGATAATTCTCCCCTTTTGGTTCACTTGGAAGAATCTTGTGAGGGCCATAACTCAGTGGTCCTCGAATGAACATATTTTCTAGCTACACTTGTGGCTACAGAAAATATATGATAGCTGCCAACTGACTGCTAAATGACTTATGGTTTTTTCAGAACAGTGCCATGGTAAGTGCTAAAGCCTCTTTTTTTTTTTTTTTCAAGCAAGTGTTTACAACAACAACAACAACAAAACAGCTTTCAATTTGAAATATTTGGTTTGCTTTCATACACACTGAGGTACTGTTTTACCACTACATATTGGTGTAGAACATTCAGTATATGCTTGCATGTTCATCTTTACAGTGTGGGAAAAGAGAAGTATGCTAATGTCTGCCACAAGGTTAATATAACTATATACAGGGGTTTTTTTTCTGAGAAATGTATAGAATCCAAGACTGTACAACATGTAGCTGTATCGCTTACAGCAGAGTAGAAATCTACTGGTAGCTTGCTACTATAATTTCCATTGAATATTGCTTCCATTTCAGTTGCATTTTACTGCATGAGTCATTTTCCTTCTTTGGTACCTACAATAGCTGCGTCTGAGAGAAAACACCAGAAAGAAGTTGTTCAATACCTGGATTAAAACATAACAATACTTGACCACATCTATTCTTCAAAAAAAATTTGGAGACAGGAGATTTGGAATTAGACTAAAGGCTGAAATGAGGTATTTCAAGTCTCTTTCTGCCTATTATGGCCTTCAGAAACAAAGAAGTATCGACATTTCTCAACTCTTTTGTACCTCAAAGTTTTGCTATGTGAGTTACTTAGGTAAAGCACTGGAAGCTTTAAGTAAAGCAGACATGATTCCATATGAAATACAACTGTACAAATATCAACTGTATTTATAACTTTGCTTTGAACACCTGCCTGAATAGTTTATTCTTATATAACTTTCAAACTTTAACTACAAACATTCTGCATAAGGTGTCTGAAGTCTTCCTTCTGGAAAACGCGCAAGGACTCATAATTTAATCTTTTTTTTTTTTTTTTTTTTTTTTTTTTTTTTTTTTTTTTTTTTTTTTTTTTTTTTTTTTTTTTTTTTTTTTTTTTTTTTTTTTTTTTTTTTTTTAATTTACATAGTCTAACCATTTCTTTCTCATTGAAATATAAAAATAGTGCATGTGTCTCTCAGCTGTTGCAGTAAAGAATAGCTAATCAGAATTTAATATGTTGTCATTAGCAAAGAGATAGAAAAAGCGTAAATATTTGTTCAGTAAATCACTTGACATAATGAGACATTCAAGACATGGCAGCAGAAATAATTGTGCAAAAGCTGTTCCTTTTTTTTCTTTAATGCTTTATCTAGTCTACGCTCCCCCACCCAAAAAAGTGACTGTTCCTTTATTTTTTCATGTTTTCAGAAGGATTTTGTAAAGCACCTCGAGACAAAATTCTTAAGATCTCATATTTAAGTTTCTTCACTAATATGTAATCTTTCTGTCTTTTTATTAGTCTAGCATACACAAATGTTTGCAATAGTAAAACAAATAATTTCCTGAAAGCTGTGTTTGATATAATGCAAATCAGAAATTGAGTACTTTATCAGAAGTACATGATCAAAAGAATATTTATATTGCAGTAAATTATTTACTTTTTATGAGACACTGTTAGTGACTGTTTCTCACTGTCCATGTAGCTGCTGCTAAATTCTTTACTTTCATCATAATTCTTGAAGTATAAGGCTTTAAAAAATTCTTCGAGGAGTAATGCAAGTTTTAAGGTGTCAGCTGTTGCAAAGAAGCTCATTGTATTGCAACATAAAGGAGACAAGAAGGTGGTTTTTGTTTCAGATAAACACCTATCAATGGTTGAGTGGACCAAGGAGTGGTGTAAATGTTTCCCCTTGAGTTCACAAAAGACTATGAATGCCTTCCTGAGTTAGCCAGACCAGTATGGGAGGAGTGAATGTGTGACTTGGGCCAGCATAGATTGTAAAAACTAGACAACTAGTAAAAGAATTTTGAATGCAGCAACAGGCTTGAGTGGGCTTCACCTACGTATTTCTCTCTTGCAACTGAAGATGCCCAGTGTCATGACACTGAATATGTTATAGACACTGGCAATGGGAATCACACTGGTATCGGCACTGAACTTTGTATTGTAATTGCTCTATTTTCCTAAACGTAATTTACATTTGTATCGTGTTCTCACTATATTTTGCACCACTCTGCTAGATCAGAAATCCTATGTAGCATTGTCTTTGAATAAGTTGAACATTAAACATTACATCCTCTAGCATGGAGTATCTAAAAGGACCTTATCAGAGCATATTAGACTCTAACACTGCTGTTCACTTGAATTTCACTTGTACTGCCAAGTACAATGCTGTACCGCTCTAATGGCAAGTGATTCACAGGAGGAGCAGGGTGTAAATCATGAAGCTTGGATAGGCCACAGACCGGTTGCCCATGTCTTATCCTGCTTCTGCTATTGATTTGCATGACCTTTAGCTAACAATTTCATTGTAGAGGTGGCTACTTGGGACCTGGTTTTGAAATCTTCTTTTAGAGAGGGGCAAGAGTAGGGTTGCACTTCAAGGAAGGATGAGGCAGTAACCAACTCTGGGAGTACAGGCAGTACCTTCACTGCCAGGGCATCATTTGCATCACCTGAAGAGGTTCATAGGATAGTCCTGTGATCTTCAAACAAAGGCAAGTTTAATAAGTTAGGACTGATGTTAATCAATGAAATTTCAATGCCTGTTCAGGGAGAGCTTGACCCTGGTACAACCATAGCATAACTCAGGCCGTACCTGATCACTCTGACCTGAACTGAGATAGAACCTTTTAATGGATTACAGTTCTTAAAAAAAGAGACAGGTAATACAAAAAAATGAGCAGAAATCAAATGGATGGAGAGATTGGTTTTGTGGTTTGAACACTTATAAGAACATCTGCATTTGTATTGATACTTTCTGGTAATAAATTGTTCATACTGGTTTTGTTTTCATTCTTTCTCTTTTAACAGAGGAGTGGATGTTCATTAATGCATTCCATAACTCTGTACTGTGGCACAAGCTAAATCCACCATAGAAGACAGAGACAGCTAAACTCTAATCAACATAAAGCTGTCCATCTTCTGAACAGGACATTTCTTGTCTGAGTAAGGCACATTATATCAGGCCTTGTTATCCTTGGCATTTCTCACAACCTGAATCCACCAAACATTAAACTGCAATACACAGATTTTAGATACAATTAGTGACAGAATATTGAATTTGTATATTAGAGGGCTGGGAATCAGCTAATAGCAGTAAGAGCATCTCTGCAAAGGGTGTTGGAATAAAGCCTCTCCTTGACTTGAGATTTCAGTTCTGTAACATATTTTTATGAAGACAGTTCCTTAATACTGCACAAAGTCCCACTAAAATAGATAAGGCTCAGCCCTGCAATCTATGCAGAATTCAAGTCTTCACCTGTTGCCGTAGGGAACAACAGAGGAGTCACATAAGATTGAGAAATTGCACTGCTAGCATTAGTAAATACTAAAGGTATCATCAGTCTCTTTTTATTTTTAGATGGTAAACCTTTCATTTTCACAGCTCTTTTTAACCATACCTCTTTTTGTTTGTTTGTTTGTTTTTTATTAAAAGGAAGTGGATGAAGATGGAAATGTTCCCCTGTTAGCAGCCACAAATCAAACTGAGCTTGAAAAACCATACCTATTGCTTTACTAAAGAGAATAAATTTTCAGCTCTGAGAGAGAAATAACAATACACAATACATTGTCATATGAGAGATCAAGTAACACAAGAAAAAATATTAAAGTAAAACACAAAGTACCTACAAACACTACAGTTTAGTAATGAACTTAGAACAGCAAGGTAGAACTTTGTAATTGAACCAACACACCACAAAATCATGAGAGAGCTTGTGGAACCAGGCTCATCTCTTACAATTGGAAAAACAACCTTCTAAAAAATGTACTTCTCCAGTTTTATCAGACAGAAAAAATAAATTGAATCAAAAATTACCCTGCTGTGACCTTATATGCTACATCCTGTCTTTTATCCTCACAGACCACTGGATCTGCAGAATACTTTCCTTTCTTTCTATAGCCTGACTAAGCCAAGCCCCTACTTTTCAGAACAATCTTTTCCCTGCAATTAGTTATGCTGTGGGCTATTGATCAGATATTCCAGCCAGGTCTGATGTAGCATATGCATAGTTAAAGCAGTCTGTCCCTCATCAACTTGCCCAACATTAGAGCATTCTTTCTTCACACCTGGATGCAAAACTTAAATACTAGGCCATATTTAGCAGAGTAAAACATTATAGAGAAGGAAAACAAGGAGAAATCTCAGACAGAGACTTCCAGTAGACTCTAGTATTGTAAGCTATGAGGCATATTGTTTCTGTCCTCTAAGCAACAGATTGAAAGAAATATTTGGTTGTAGTTTTTTGAGCTAAAAATAACTTTATAATTTGAAGTTATTTATAATACAAAACACAGAGTAAGTCTACAGCTAATAAAACTGTCTTCGCAGTTTTTCCCTCAAATAAGTAATTTTAAATACTTTTCATATTTTAATATTTTTATACTATTTAGAATTCTTTCTAAAGAATATGTGGAGCAATAGTGTCACTAAGCATTAGGCCATCTAAGCAGGGACCTTCATTCTTCTAAGACATGTTTTATTGAAACTGAATAAGCTTGTTTTTCACTAACCAAAGTCACTTCTACTAAAGCAGAACTTACTTTATCTAAAGGATTAATTTCATAGCCTATATATAATAAGGAAGTTTTCTTTAACTAGATTTTGTAGTTACAATAATTGTGTATTAACAGTAGCAATCAACATGTAGGATTGATTGTCAGCCATCACTAAACAATGAGTGAATTACACATACAAAAATGGCCTGTAAGTAGCTACTGTCTCCTTGATGTATACAATGGCCATTACAAATACAAATTCACATCAGGAAATTTTGCATATTTTTATATCTATCCCTCTCTCTCAGTATCCTGTCTGAGTTGTGATATTTACCCATATCAAACTCAAACTCATTTTTCAGCTTTATAATTTAAGAAGGTTTGGCTGCATCAAGATGTATTGCACAAAAAGACTGAAGTAATTTGGAAGTGAGACTGTGCACTTATCATGACTTCTGCACAGCTCTTAATCAACAGTAATCCATACTTTGGAGGCTATATCCACCTGGTTATTTGGTATTGACTTACATTTGTGACAGCTGAACACTAATTCAACCACAAGCTCTTCATAACCTCACATCATAGAGATGACATTTTTGAAAAATAGCTGAATTTATTGAACTCTATTTCAGGAGCTGAACTTATCATAAGTATTGTATTCAAGACCCATAAGGCAAAGCAGTGGCCGAAGTCTTATTTCTAGTTGTAGGAGGATTCCCTTGGTTCAGGCACTGAGGAAAACAACCACAAGGCAATGCAGTAACGAGCATCTGCAAATCTGTCTACAGGCAGAACTGGCGAACCTGTAATATAGTTGGGGATGAAAAAGATACTGCAGGACACCAGTGCACAGCATATTGCTATGTAAAACATGCATTATAGAGTGAATTCCCAGGATTTTCTGCTACTTTTCACAGGCACTAGAGTAGATATGGATCAAAACCCATAAAAGATAGCTTAAAACTGCCTTAACTATTTGCCTTCAAATTCAAGGATTTCTTTCTGCATTATAGCAGCTGCAAGTCATTTAAGAGACCTGTAAAAGATTATCCAATGAAAAACAACTCTTGCAGATTATAAAAAGCCTTCTTTTGGCATTAGTATGGTTGAACTGAGCTTCCAGCATCAATGGCTGCAAAAAGAAAAATATTTTCATTTTTTCCATTAAAAGTAAGTTCCTCAGCACATTCTGAAATTAAATTACTTAGATTTGGCTTTATGACAACTGAAATTAGCGGAGAGGTATTAAGGCACAATAGATACAGTTTATCAACAATTTATCTTGCAAAGCTTTTTGATTAGACATTAGTAGAATAATTGTTTTATATAAAGTGTTGTTCCTGTCTCAAAGATCCTGTTTGTATGAAAGAAATATAAACTATTTCTCATAATGGTATTTCACCTCTAAAAATCCCACCTGCTTTTCCCCCAAATTTAGGCTGCGCTCTCAAAACTAATTTATCAGAAAAGAAAGAGAATTAATGATATGAAGAAAGATGAATCCAGGAAAAGAGGAAAAACTTCATATCTTCTCAGACTATCTTGTATTACAAAGAGTTTCAACTCTCTCTTTTATACAGTGCCCAGCCTGAGTGGTATTCCTCTGACTTCACTCTAAGGGATTACTTCTGCCTTTTGTTACTTTGCCCTCTGATTTCCACTAGCCAGTTCTATGGTAGAAAGTCTTGATAATCGTTTATATTTGTCTTCATTACTAATCCCTAAGAAGGATCATTCAATTTCTTTCATGAACTAAAACATAATAAAGAACGCATAAGAAAGTAGTAAGTTATAATATGTACTATAAGCTTATCTGAATAATTTAGTGAGAATTTGCCTTATAACTTACCAGCTGGCACCAATACATGCTACTACACACACACACACACACAATGTCTTCAGTGTAGTATAAATGTATAGATACAGCACCAAGATTAACAGGGAACACAGGAAAAAGCAAACCTTAAGAAAATGCTATTGAATATGATGACAAAAACCAAACTTTTTTAACATACTATTATTTCATTATTAAAATACATTTGAAACAGAACTTAAATTTTCACTTCCACATAATATGACTGAAATGAAATGTTCTATACAGAAACTGCAATACTCTATTCTGCCTCATTTTGATTAAGACAAGAATGTAACATTTCCTCCCCACCCTCCCACTGTAAGCTAGTGTCTGACAAGGAGAATGAGTCTGAGGTAAGAACTACAGATGAAAACGAAAAGAGACTGGTTGGAAACCATTTGGAAAAATCAAGATTACGCAGGAGGAAGTTTACCTTCATCAGCACATCTTTTCCTTCTCATGCTTGAAGTGAAAAAAACCCAAAAAGAATCACTAACAAATTAATTCCCTCAAAACCCTCTGTAACTTCATTAACTCAAATTGCAGCAGTTTGCACAGTTACTCCCCTGTCTCTGTAGTAGCATTCCATGCGATGGATTTTTCAGACAAGACAGAGGGAAGAACGTTGGGAGAAAGAGCAAACTGGAAACCATATGCTTTTAAAGACTGCATCTAGAGTGAAAAAAGTGAGATTCTAGCATTAGTTTGTTACTTTTAAAATGTAAGCTATATCTGTAAACACAAATACAGACCCATGTGTCATATTTTAACCCCAGCCAGCAATCAAGCACCATGCAGCTGTTCACTCCCTTTCCCTCCACTGGTTCTAGGAGGAAGATAATTGGAAGATTAAAAGTGAAGAAACACATGGATTGAGATAAAGCTAGTTTAATACAGAAAACAAAAGCCATGCGCACACAAGTAAAGCAAAACAAGAAATTAATAAACTACTTTCCATGGGCAAGCAAGTGTTCAGCCATTTCCCAAAAACAGGGCTCCATCACGTGTATTGGTTACTCAAGAAGACAAATGCCATCACTTCAAATGTTCCTCCATTTCTCTTTGTTATTTCAGCTTTATATGCTGTGTATGATACCACACGGTATGGAATAACCCTTCAGTCAGTTTAGGTCAGCTGTCCTAACCTTGTCCCCTTCCATCTTCTTGTGCACCCCCAGTCTTCATGCTGGTAGAGAATATGAGAAGCAGAGAGGGTTCTGCATAAGGACTGCTCAGTCAGCACTCACAAAAGCATCACTATACTATTAACACTGTTTCCAGCACAAGTCCAAAGCATAGCCTAATACTAGCGTCTGTGAAGAAAATTAACTCTACCCCAAAACCAGCATGTCATCTCTTGATTTTCTTCTCTATGAAAGACATACTAGAAAGAAAAGCCATTCACCTTGGCTGTCCCGTCCTTAGACTAAAGCATTCAGTCTTTTCCTGTTTTGCACCTCTTTCAAGCTATATAGTCTATCTATTTGCCAACTTTCTTTCTGATTAATGTCACAGTTATTTCGGAAGTAAGTGGATGAATTCACCTGTGCCATTTTCCTCTTCCAGCTGCTCCTGATAGATCTCAGTGCTCTCGTTACATTTAATGCTTAGTCAGCCGTTCACTATCTTCAGGTGACTCTTCTTTGCATTCATTTTTTTTTTCATCCAGCAAGGTGGTAAAATATGGCACAAGTGCAGCTGATACACAAACTGCTGATAGAGGCAGCTGCCTTTCTGAACATTCTAACTATAAACATATGGTTTAACAGTACTTGCTTGCTACCTAAGTGGCTGGAAATAAAAGTTATTACAGCTTGTTTGGCCTATATTTAAACTGTTACACCAGAGAAAAAACAGAAGCTACATCTTGATTTCTCTTACTAACAATAACAGAAGTTCCAACTGCTTATACTTTGACAGCTAAAGAAACTATTATAATATTTTAATGGGATATTCCACTTAACAGAAAAAATGTTCAACTAGTAATACTTTTTGCAACTTCCACTTAAGTCAGAATATGTTGTTTATAAGAAAAACCAGTGACAGTTTAAAGAATATGTCAACTTATTAATGTCCTTTCAAGTTTTAATAAGCATCTATGGGTGTATGCTCTGTGTGAACCAGAACTTTGATCCATGGTGTCAAAAACAGTTCTCCTAACTAAAAAGCTGAATAAGATCATGCAGAGACTAGCTGTATTAAAAAGATCTTTACAACTGGAACAGTAGGGCTTCATTGCCTTTTATCAATGTTTAATCTCAGAAATCTATTAGAGCGATAGCTGGGTGAAATATAATGGTTGTGATATACTGTGAAAACAGGTTAATGATCTAATGATTTCTCTCAGCTTTAAAATCTATTTCCTCAGACAATAACTCAATGTAGCATAAAGAGCACCCCAGACTGTCCAGTTTGATTCTCATAGTCATTAGTGTACTGTAGAACAAAGGGATGATTCCAAAGGAAGATTAAAAAAATGTCTCAGACATTCACAAGCACTCACATGGAGACAAACATTGGCCCTAAAGGAGAAGGTTAATTTAGCAAGTTGGTTTGGAGAGATGATAGTGTACTATGCATGCAGGATTGAGGTGATGACTTCACACAGACCTGGGGTGAGGCATTCAGAGGTTAACGGCCTTGAGAGGATGCAGATTTCTCAAATATACCTAATTCCATGGAGTTTGTTTTAATATTTTATGGAAACTGGTCTTTTCAACAATAGCTTTAGAAAACTATTTTTTCTTTTTCTAATGATAATTTATCATTACTCTTCAGCACTCAAAAACTATATGCTTCTGTAAGAAAAATGAAATATCAGGATACTTTGTGACTTTTTGACTGCAACATGTCATCAAAAAAAAAAAAAAAAGGAAAAACCCCAAACCAAAATCAAAGCCAAAACACCCCAAAACTCTTTTAGTGAGAGGGTTTCAGAAAAATAAAATAAATGCAAGCTAAGATTGAGCAAAACCAAGAAAAGAGCAAGACAAATAGTGTTTCCTTTTCATCAGTTTTTGCTGTAGCATTTAAGTGCCTTCCCAACCTGTATTTCTTTTTCCTTTTGACCCCCTCATCTACTAAAAACAAATAATCAAGCAAACAAAAAGTACAATAAAGAAAAAAAATCAGAAAACACAAAACCCAGACACAAAGCAAGACTAGTAAAAATATTCCACAAAGAAAGTTTGCATCTGTTATGCATGAACAGTTCACTTTGATCCATTAGAACATCCAACCTCCCAAGACTTGAATAATCTTATCAAGTATTTACATTCTTTATGAAGCTATAAGAAAATCAAAATTGCATAACCCAGAAAGACCTATGAAAATGGGTAATCACAGGTTAAGTAAGCAAACAAGGAAAAACTTATTTTCCAATTGTACTAGCCATTGGTAAAAGAGATCTTGGTTTTGGTGGTCTGTGGGTTTTTTTGTTTTTCTTTCCTCTAACTGTTATATGTAGTTTGTGCTGTAGTGAATGATGCCCATATGCAAACAGGTATATAAGCAAACACAAAGGTTTTGGATACGGCCATAGACAGACTTCAAATTAATTATCAGCTTCAACAAAAGCAAGACATTCTGTCACTAAAAAAAATTCTAGATTTTTATTTTTTCCTTTGAACAACTACTGCCTCTGTTGTGACTACAATTCACTCCAAAATGCCTACAGCTACTGAGGAATATACTATTATCCAAAAGTTGTAATACAGTGAAGTTTCCTTCAAATTCTGATGCTCTTGGGTTTCACACTAGCCAGAAGGTAATTTCAGTGCAGAGGTGGAGATCATAGAATGTATTTCTATTCTAGATCTAATATCACCTGGTAACAAAAGCCCATCCTATATAGCTTCTCTCAAAGACTCTTAACTGAAAGGTACCAATTCTTCTCATACGGCAAAATGATCCATGGAATGTAGTTTACCTTTTTTGTATGCCTATATTTGATCCAATGTCTAGCTAGTAATATTGATAAAATTCCCTGTCATCCCCAAACACCAGTCTATTTCATAGAAATGGTCTAGACTGCCCTAATGGAAGCTTTTAAATGAATATTAACATTTTTAATACAACCCTTAGATTATAAATTATCGTTGTCATGGGTAGCAGCTCTGACAAAAACACCTCTTTGTGGCCTCAGCAGGCAATTATTGCCAGCAGCCTAACTTTAAAATCCTTTTGAGGTTTTGTACTAGTGTTAGAAGTTGCAGTATTAGCCAAGATGCATACAACTAGATCATGTTGCTAAAATATAAGGTAGCCCGGGAACCAACTAAATAATTATAGCTTGGTTTGTAAGGGAATGTGCCACATTTCATGCATCTGTTACTTCTCAATGACAATGTGGAACAGGACCTTGTCATATGTCTCTTTCTTCTATGCCTCTTCTTATTTTACTATCTGTGGACTGGAAAGCAGATGATGAAAATGAACTTGCTCTGCATACAGGCATACACTGATCTGCCCTCTACCCTTTGCTCATGCCTACCCTATGCTTTGTTCTTCAGCAACTAAATAGGTATTATTCTTCTATGTTTACTGATATTTTCTGACACACTAAAAGACACACTGCTTTTAGTATGGCAAGGAGAATTGTTTTAATAGGAAGTGATAGTAAACTTTAGAACAGTAAAATAACAGTGGCTTGTTACCCAGGAGAAGGAATGCAGGAAGACTGACTGGCCAAATCTAAAGATGCCTGTGTGTTTTACAGTAGTCATCAGAAAGTAGTAAAAGAGGGGATCCTGATAGAGCATACGATGACTTCATGAATTATTTTAGGAAAAAACTTAGGCTGAGTGTACAAAAGCATACTAAAGCTGAAGGAAAGTCATCAAATAATTCCTAATTACTTTAGTTGTGAGCTTTTATGGAAAACAGAACCAGTAAGGTTTTCTTAATACACAACATATTTAAAGCACAACTTTGTAGTGTATTATTTATTATTTATTCATGCTATAGGATGATCCTTCAGATTTTTCTTAGGGTTCACAAGAGGTTGGTTGTTAAATTAGAAGCAATAACATACTGATCTCAAAAAAGGGTGAAGATGCACAGACTGACACATCAAAAGGAAGCTAAATCTATAAACTAATTAAAAAGTCTCTGCAGGTGAACAGAGGTGGTCTAAAGGATGCTTCAGAAGAATCTATGTAGTGTGCTCATTACTTGGATATATTTGTTACCTGAATAAATATAACATTCTTCAGACTCCGTTGTTCAGTTCCATTCATCTTCTGTCTGACTAATGAAAGTGCATCTGACAAACTGAGTTAATTATCCTTGCTCCATACAAACCCTGTGAACATCCCAAGGAAGTTATATGAGATTTTCATTCAGTGCCTGGGTACCACAGAAACAGGATTGTTAGAATAACTGAATTCAATTGCTGTTGGAAATATTTTGGCAAATCAAAGCATTAATCCTGCTTATTTCTTTTTCCCTATCAGGCACCACATTTCACTCCTGGATGAAGATTTGATCCATAGTCTTTTAAAAATCCATTAATTGTAATTTACTTAGCATACTATCATAAAGGTTTTCTGTCTGACCATTTGTTCTTTTAGTAGAAACTTCCTCTACTAGAGAAATTTTGGACCACAAGGCTATCAATGTAGAAAGAAAATTAGAGAAACAAAGGCACAATTTCAACTCAATCCAACCACTTCTGTTAGGGATGACAAGAAGTGCTTCTACAAATACATCAATAGCAAAAGGAGGGCAAGGCAAACCTCCATTCTTTCTTGAACATTGGGGGGACATAGTCATCAAAGATGAGGAAAACGCTGAGGTACTTAATACCTTCTTTGCCTCAGTTTTCAATAGTAAGACAGGTTATCCTCAGGACAGGTGGCCTCTGGAGCTGGTAGACAGATACAGGAAACCAAATGGGCCCCCTGTAATCCAGAAGGGAACCTGTTGTATCACTTGGATCCCCACAAGTCTATGGGACCAGATAGGATCCACCCAAGGGTGATGAAGGAGATGGCAGAAGAGCTTGCCAAGCCACTCTCCATCATTTACCAACAGTGAGCCAGGATGATTGACAGTTGTCAGATGTCACACCAATCCACAAAAAGGCCTGTAAGGAGGATCCTGGAAACTACAGACCCATCAGCCTGACCTCAGTGCTAAGGTTATGGGGCAGATCATCCTGAGTGCCATCACACAACAGCTACATGATGGACAAGGGATCACACCCAGCCAGCACGGGTTTAGTAGGGGCAGGTCCTGTTTGACCAACCTGATCTCCTTCTATGAACAGGTGACATGCCTGGTGGATGAGGGGAAGGCTGTGGATGTGTCTATCTGGACTTCAGCAAAGATAGTGTGGAGACACCATCTCCCACAGCATTCTCCTGGAAAAGCTGGCAGCCCACGGCTTGGACAGGGGCACTCTGTGCTGGGCTAAGAACTGGCTGGAGGACCAGGCCCAGAGAGTGCTGGTGAACGGGGCTGCATCCAGCTGGCAGCCGGTCACCAGTGGTGTCCCCCAGGGATCAGTGTTGAGCCCATTTCTGTTTAATATCTTTATTGATGATCTGAATGAGGGGATTAAGTGTACCATTAGTAAATTTGCAGATGACACCAAGTTAAGGGGGAGTGTTGATCTGCTGGAAGGCAGGAGGGCTCTGCAGAGGGACCTGGATAGGCTGGATAGTTGGGTTGATTCCAACAGGATGAGGTTCAACAAGGCCAAGTGCTGAGTCCTGCACTTTGGCCACAACAACCCCCTGCAGCGCTACAGGCTGGGCACAGAGTGGCTGGAGAGCAGCCAGGCAGAAAGGGATCTGGGGGTGCTGATCGACAGGAGGCTGAACATGAGCCAGCAGTGTGCCCAGGTGGCCAAGAAGGCCAATGGCATCCTGGCCTGGATCAGGAACAGTGTGGTCAGCAGGAGCAGGGCAGTGATCCTTCCCCTGTACTCAGCGCTGGTGAGGCCACCCCTGGAGTGCTGTGTCCATTTCTGGGCCCCTCAGTTCAGGAAAGACATTGAGGTACTGGAGCAGGTCCAGAGAAAAGCAACAAGGCTGGTGAAGGGACTTGAACACAAGTCCTATGAGGAGAAGCTGAGGGACCTAGGGCTGTTCAGCCTGTAGAAGAGGAGGCTCAGGGGTGACCTCATCACTCTCTACAACTACCTGAAAGGAGGTTGTAGCCAGGTGGGGGTTGGTCTCTTCTCCCAGGCAATCAGCAGTAGGACAAGAGTGTATAGTCTTAAGCTGTACCAGGGTAGATTTAGGTTAGATATTAGGAAGAAATTCTTTATAGAAAGAGTAATCAGACATTGGAATGGGCTGCCAAGGAAGTGGTGGATTCACTGTCCCTGGAGGTTTTTAAGATGACATTGGATGTGACACTTGGTGCCATAGTCTAGTAACCACGGTGGTGTTGGATCAAGAGTTGGACTTGATGATCTTGGTGGTCTTTTATAACCTGGTCGATTCTATGATTCTATGATTCTATGATTCTGTGATTAAAGGCTTTGGGTCATGCCTCTCTCTGCTAGAAAAAGGATTTTTAAAATTGCATGTTTCTTCAACAAAAGCTATTACTTGCATGTACTTAAAGGAGTCCCAAAGTTAAGCCTTTAAAGAAAATATAATGCATCACTGCAGTGGTGATAATGTTCCCAAAATCTTCAAATTTAATATTACAATACTTCAAGAAGAGTTACTGTGGCTTTCAGCACAGTTCCTGTATTTTTTTGGAGAAATGGACACAGTAGAAGAGAAGGAAAAACCCTATACCTATGGGTAGTTCTTTTCTTTGTTGTTGGTTTTTGTTTGTTTGTTTGCTTCCTTGTTTTCCTTTTTCATCAGTCAGTGACCATTTTCTTAAGACCACTTATTCCCATTTGTAAAAGCTCCCAAGTAACACCTTGGCCATTCAGAGAAAAATTCTGAAGTGTCACTTCTTCATTCCATGGCATGAATTCATAAACCTGATATTTATTTAGAATACAAATATTTTTGGTTACATTGAATACAGTTTCAGTAAACAGAAGACATGGAATGACTACAGATGTAGCATATATTCAGAGATACACAATAGTAAAAAATTTTTCTACAGATTCCAAACCTGCTTTGAATGTAGACATGTCTCTTCTTTGCTTAACAATGGAAAAAAACTTAAAAGAAGTTTAAGGAAAAAAGAAGTGAAATAAAAAATATAAAGGTATTCTTAAGCTCCTACATAAATTCAACTGTATTTGACATAAATCTTTAAAGATGAACAGTAGAATAGAAAAGTAACCCAGTAACAGGGAGTAAAAACCAAAGCAGTGTTGCCAGGTTTAGAAATTACTGAAATCCAGTGACATTCCAGGAGACCCTCAGTAGGGAAGCGTATGCTGATGAGGAGTAGCAGCAGCAGAGATAAAAACTGTACTCAAGGCATGCAGTAGTTAGGCAGCACCTCCATTCCAAAGAAGCTGCCCTGAGCATTATTATTCTGATGGAAATGTAATTCTTCATCCTGTGGGTTTCATCCAGCTCCTTTTAACAATTTCTGTGTTGTTGACCCCTTAGTTAGTGGACATTTTTGAAGATTGATCACTGATTGCTCTGTACATATTACAGCAGAAAATGAAGGCTGAGTAACATGTATTTTTTTTTTATTTCAACCCTCTCCCTGCAGTTTTGTCCCCAGTTCTGCTAATATACTGGTGTGCACTTTCATGAATACACTTTATCAAGTATCAATACAGCTTTTTTTAGTTCATACATCCTACTCCTTTCACTTACATGAGTGGTGCTATCCAAATTTACTCCAGCTATGTTCCTGGTTTAAAGTAAATACTGTACTATTTTGTCATTTTCCTCTATTATATTGTGTTGAAAAGTCTCTATTGTCTTTCCAGGCTGAGAATTTGCCATGCAATTCTACTAAGAAAACAACAAAGGAAGCAGACATCCACAGATCTATATCCATGATGTAATGATGGCATGAAAAAGCCATTCCAGGAGAGTGCTTCAGTTAGTACAGCAAATGACAGAATTGAGTTAAAAGCGTACAGCAGCAGATTTTAGTAAAGTAAATTAAGAAAGTATTCATAATGCACATGAAAATACCTGATACTAGAATGAAATTATGGCTATTTCCTCACTGGAAGAGCATTAAAAGTATTACAATTTGCACAATAATGTGCTTCAGTGCATTATACAGTTACATAATCAACAAAAAAGAAAGAAAATAAAAGCTAAAATATTTAGCACGTCACATCAAAGACTGGCAAAGAGAAATTCTATTTCCTCTCCCCAAATAGTTAAAATAAATTGCCTTGAATCAAATTCATTTATAATGAAAAAATATTCTAAAATGGTGTCAAAAGGTGGTGTCATAAATTGTATTGACTACAAACTTCACACTTTTGTCCCATCAAGGCAACTAAACAAAATTCTCACTGTCAGTATAGCTGGGATGAAATCTCTCCTACATACAGTAGCACAAGCAGGACAGAAAAAGAACCCAAATGCAATTTTGTTGAAATATATGAGAAATTCTTCCTTATTCACTTTGATAAGGACATGATTAAGAACAGCATTCTGTCAGACCCAAAGGAGAAAAAAATCTGTAATACTGCTGTGATAAAGTGTACTGCCATTGTTTCCCCATTAAATATGTTTCAAACATAACTCTTCCTCTGTGATATGAAGTTGAAAATTAACTTTTATGTCAGTGGTACTAAGTCAGATTAGATTTGTGGCAAGCAGAGAATGTCCAAAACCTTAATTAGTTCACTCACTATTAATTGAAAAATACCAAAGAAAATGGCTTTCCAGTGACAGAACTCTGAATTTGCAATGTCTTGTATTAACGTCTGCTGTTCTACTGTATTGACAAGTTCTACAGAGTTCTGCGGTGCCTCCAGTTCAAAACAATTTCAGTTAGTTAATGGGCATTCTGGAAGATTTTTCACTGCTTTGCACATATTACAACAGAAAATGAAGACACATGGAAAATGAAGTGATTGGTGACAGCGTGGCTTCACTAAGGAAAAATCATGCCTCACAAATTTGGTAATCTTCTAGGATGGGTTTAGAGCACTGGTGGATGAGGAGAGAAACTGACACCATCTATCTAGACTGGTTCAAAGTATTTGATGCTGTCCTATATGACATCCTAGTCTCTGAACTGGAGAGACATGGGTTTGACAGATGGACCACACAAGAAATAAGGTATTGTCTGGATTGTCACCCTCAAAGATTTTCAGTCAATGGCTTGATATACAAGCAGAGAATGATTTTGAGTGGCATTCCTCAGGCAGTGGTATTGGGACTGGTGTTGTTCAACATTTAACTTCAGCAGTGACATGGAGAGTAGGACTGAGTTCACTCTTAGCAAATTTGCTAATAACAACGAGCTGTAATGGCCAGTCTTCGCGAACGAAGAACCAGAGAAGGTCTTTGCACCTTCCAGCCTGCGCATTGGATTTTTTAGGTGAGACACAGTGTGCGCGTCACTGAGCCCACCCTTTAATCCTAAGGTTCATCTGCCGGGGCCAAGTGAGCTTGGACGGTGGCAGTGAGGTCCTCAGGATGTAGATGGATTGCCTTACAGGGCTAATGAGCTCCATCTGCCCGGGCAGGGGCCCTGACCGGGAATCGAACCCGGGCCTCGGTGGTGACAGCGCCATGCCCTTAACCGCTAGGCCAGCAGGGGCTCCACACCAAGCTGTGTTACACAGTTGACATGGTAGGAGGAAGGGATGCCATTCAGAAGGACCTTGACAAGCTTGAGGGATGGACCTGTGAAAAACCCACAAAGCTCAACAGGACCAAGTGGAATATCCTGCACCTTGTTCAGAGCAATCCAAAACACAAATAGAGGCTTGGCAGAAAGTGGATGGAGAGCCCTGAGGAGAAGGACTTGGGGACGTTCATGAATGAGAAGCTCAACATAACCCAGCAATGTGGACCTGCAGCCTAGAAAGACAACTGAGTCCTGGGCTGCATCAAAAGCAGCGTGACCAGCAGATTGAGGGGAGTGATTCTGCCCCTCTACTCTGCTCTTATGAGACCCCAGCTGGAGTACTGCGTCTGGGGCCCCCAATTTTAGAAGGACACGAACTGGTGGAGTGAGTCCAGAGGAGAGCGACAAAGATGACCAGAGGGCTGAAACACCTCTCCTGTGAAGACATATTTAGAAAGTTGGGGTTACTCAGCCTGGAGAAGGTTCTGGGGAGACCTTATAGCAGCCTTCCTAAGGGATCTACAAGAAAGCTGCAGACCAACTTTTTACAAGGGCACGTAGTGATAGAACAAAGAGGAATGGCTTCAAACTAAAAGACCATAGTTTTAGATTAGATATCAGGAAGAAATTCTTTACTGTGAGGGTGGTGAGGCACTGCAACAGGTGCCCAGGGAAGTTGTGGATGCCCTCTCCATGGAAGTGTTCAAGGACAGGTTAGACAGTGTTTTGAGCAACCTGGTCTAGTGGAAGGAGGCGCTGGAACTGGACAATCTTCAAAGTCCCTTCAACCCAAACCATTCTATGATTCTATGACAAAGAGATTTCTTCAGGATAAAACACTGGCAGTGACAGACAACTGCTGTTCAAGCACAGGACCATCATTGACAATTATGTGAGGTCCACTAGCAAAAACAAATGACTTATCGAAAAAATTAAAAAGGTTTAGAGAAAGTTGAAAGTATCTTTATCAAAGGTAAATTTCTTCCCTTGTTTACAGCACAGCAATTCATTATGAGAGTAGTCATTTTTCTGAAGCAGTTACTAGTTTGCTGATAATAATTCTTAAGTGACTAGGAAGCAGAATGATAAATCTACATTAATGGAAAACAGTTAAAAGCGATGCAATGGTAAAACGTTTTCTATTAAAACCCAACAATTTTAACATGAGATAATAAAGCATTGTGTGATCAAAAAAGAGTTGAATGCATTTAAACTTGTTTAAACCACAATTAGCCCATATTAGGATATTTTGTATTCTTTTTGAATCCCGGTCTTCCTGTACTATAAATTCAAACTGATGGAAGCAATGAAAAATAGTTGTTTTAGGTGATAGATATTAATAGGCCATTGGAAATGAGATAAGACTTTTCAGCAGTGTTTCAGGAAGAGAGGTTCCTTCTCCACCTCCAGCACTCCTCAATATGCTGTAAATTGTAAGTAAGCCTTTTAGTTGTTATACAAAAATCTGGAGAGGTTATCAATATTTTCTGTCTCCAAGAGTATAAATGTGAACTATCATAGAATCATAGAATTGTCAGGGTTGGAAGGAACCTTAAAAATCATCTAGTTCCAACCCCCTGGCCATAGGTAGGGAACCTTCCACTGGATCAGGCTACTGAGACCCCATCCAACTTGGTCTTGAATGCCTCCAGGGATGGGTAGTCCACAAACTCTCTGGGTATCTGTTCCAGTGCCTCACACCCCTTAAAGTAAAAAATAATCTCCCTCTCCAGGTTTCTTATAGGCCCCCTTCAGGTACTGGAAGGTTGCCATAAATTCACCCTGAAGTCTCTTTTCCAGGCTGAACAGCCCCAAGTCTTTCAGTCTGTCTTTATAGGAGAGGTGTTCTAGCCTTGTGATCAACTTAGCCCTCCTCTAGACTCATTCTAACAGGTCCACATCTTTCTTGCATTGACCCTAACTGATAATTTCATTTAAACTCGTACTTGTTATTCATCTTCTAGTATCTGCTTAAATCACTCTGAAGATCAGAGAGATGCAACAGGTGCCTTTGGATAAATATAATGTTAACAAAACAGACATAGCTGAGATACCAGACATGTTCTGAATTAGGTTCTGAGACAAGAAACAGAGATGTCGTGTGACACTCAATTAAGGCAGTTAAAAGGTCGAATGGCAAACATAAGCTTGTGAGTTATTTTCAATTTTCAGTTCTTTATAGAGTGTTTGTTTTTATTTACTCAAGAATTACACAAGCTGTTAGCCCATATTCAATTACTATATTTAATTCACAGCTTATAAAAAGGTATTGATCTCAGTATATTCACTAACTAGAAGTTGAGCACCATTTCTCAGGTTTAAGTGCACTGTTAAGAGTTTGGGAATGTTTTCAGAGGAATGTTGCATTCCTTCAAAAGAGAAAGCTGTTTTAAAATTCTAACTATGTGGCACTAATATGTATTTATCTTATTTTGAAACAGCATGACCTATAAGAATGCAGTTATTCATCCTTATTACAAGCTATTATCTTTTATCAGGCTATCATGTGTGTATTTCATTTTGATATCATGCATATGAACCAGGATTCATAATACTCTGAAATGTTTTCAGCACCATATAGTCTATTTTATCAATTTACCAATGACTACACTTCTGCAAATAAAGTGTATTGTTTGTTTCATGTAAGCCTAAAGTCTCAAGTCAGCAATGCTCCTAGAACTCTGGCACCAATTCAACAGTAACAAATTAGAAACTCTCATTTGGGAATATGAAGGGATAAGTAAAGTCCAATTAAACTATGAACGGGGAGTAATTATATTTAAAAATAAAGCTTAAAATGAAAAAAAATCCTTAATAACAATATTAGATTATTATTTGCATTTATTTAGGGAAGTATACAGCTTGACTTCAGGGGCTTTTAATTCAAGACATTCAAAAGAAATGTCAATATTTTGATGTCTGTTTATTTCACAGGGCTGAACTGTAGCTCTAAGGAATACTTAGCATTTGGCTCTGATGTCCGAAGGGTAGTTTAGGCCACCTTGGATTATATTATGATTTTGAATCTTACTTTGGTATTCAGTTTCTCCCTTACTGCAAGGCTTGAAAAGGAATATACTGTCCTTAAAAGATCTTTAGCTTGGCAGAAATTAGAGAAGTCCTTTTGCAAGTGTACTGGACATAATACACACACAAAAAAAATCACTTTTGGCATTTTCAGTGCCTTCATTTAACTGGAGAATCTGCTCTACCAGCCATGTTGCTATATGGCAAAAATAGTTTGCCTCCTTGCACTAATTCTACATGTTAATCTAATTTTCAGCAGTATTAATCTATTTACTGGTTTTGTAAAGCAAACTGCTTTGCGGAGTTTCTAATCTGAGAAACATATATTTCACGTAGATGCACATAGGTGTTTGGTTTCTACTTCAGGTATTACATAACTTGAATGCAAAGCTTCCTGGTCTGTACCAGGAAGCATAGCCAAGTAGTTCCCATTCATGTAAATTATTCAAGATGAAACAGCCCTGCAGTGATGTTGTTTTGAATTCCTTATGGGGTTCCCAAAAGTGGGATATGCTGCCAGGCCTCCAAATTAGACAACCTAGATCTGCTTCTAGAAAAATCACAATTTGTTCCTTCTTGTAGTCTAGTTTCAAGAAAAAATGATGCGCACAAACCACAGCTACTCAAGTGGAAAGTTGTAGGCTGATAATTAAAGGACAAGATCAGAGGCTGCAGTGACCACAATGTTGCCTAAAGGTTCTCAGCTCTATATTTACCCTTAAAGCTTGCTCTTCTCTTCTTTTTATCATTCTGTATATTGAATTAACTGAAACAGGTAACATTCCAAAACCACTTTCATTGAGTTTGAGCTAGGCTTAAACATTACTAATGAGTACACCTGGTATATGCAAATTTTTGAATTGTAGGAGATATGCATGAAAAAATATTAGGGTTGACTTTAATATTTTTAAGACTTTATGAGGCATAATATCCCATTGCAATTTATGAGAGTTTGCTTAGACCAACTACAAAGAACTCTTCTTCCTCTGAGCTGTAAGATTGAATAACCAAATTTTGGTCTATAAGACAGAGGTAAATGACACTTAAATTCTGTCTTTGAATACTGCAAAAAGTGACCTTGGCTTTGGTCCTGCCCCAGCCACACCAGTCATAGTGTACCCTACTGCCTAAGTCAGCATCAACCTTGTTGCTGCTGCCTCACCTGGGAATCTCTGTCCCACAGGACTCTCAGATCTTGTAACTTCTATTTCTGTGCCTGAAGGACTGCAGGACTGCACCCCGTGGAAAAATGACCCACCTTGCAGCAGTTTGTGGGGAAGGACCCCATGCTGGAGCAAGGGAAGGACTCCTCTCTCTTAGCAGTGGAAGAAACAACTTGTGATGAACTGTCCATAACTCCCATTCCTCATCTCCCTGTTGTTTTCTTAGTTTAAAAACTTCCAAGCTATCTTTCCAGTCTTTTTCCAAATGGTGGAAAATATCTCAAAGATCTGTTCTCTGTTAGTGTTTCAAAATGCTTTAGTAAGACTTTTCCATTCTGACCAAGTGGTATTATTAATAATTCATTGTAAATGTACTCTCATAAAATGTAGAGATCTAGTGCTAAAGGCACTTTCAAATTCTTTTTTACAACAGAATTTACAAGAAGTTAAGTAGATGGGTACAAGATGAGGCTATGCTTTTTTTTTTTTTTTTTTCAAACAGGGTAATGCTAGATTTTAATTTGCCTTTCATTCATTTTACATGTGGGCTTCAGATTTATGCTTTAAGAAACCAGGCAGCTGTGCAATGGAACTCTATTTTTTACTGATGCATTATTTTATTCTAACATAGAATTGTAATCAGACACAAAGCCTGGCAGTGGTTTCAAACATAGAGCTTGAACTTTTTTGGTAAAAAAACCCCAAAGTACCTGTAGCCATTATGCAATAGCTGTAGCTTTTCAGAAAACATGGGTGTTTTAGGAAGCATTTGACGGTTTGACGTATGCTAATTAAGAAGCTTTGGCAACTAGAAAACAAAGTTGTGAAACTGCCAAACATAAAAGAAAACAGTCCATGGAGGTTAAGAGTGGAGCAGATATCCAACTGCAGACCATGGAGGATGCCACGCTGGGGTAGGTGGATGAATGAAGGAGACTGTGCAAAGTCCACCGTGGAACAGACTCTAGATGGGACCTGTGGTCTAGTGAAGAGAGAGTTGCTCACACTAGAGCAAGTTTGCTGGCAGGACTTGTGATCCCATGAGGAACCCACACTTGATCAGTTTGTGAAGAACTGCAATGGATGGGAAGGACTCCCATTAGAGAATTCCATGGAGATCTCTCTTCCATGAGAGAGCAGGAGCAGAGGAAGAGAATGAGGAAGAAGGAGTGGATGAGATGGCACATAACAAACTGACTGCAATCTGCATTCACCATCTCCATGTGTCGCTTGAACCCACCTGATGGGTAAAAATAGAGAAGTCAGAAGTGAAGTTGAGCCCAGGAAGAAGAGAGAGGAGGGAGGAAAGTGTTTTAAGATTTTATTTTATTCCTTTATTGCCCTGCTTTAGTTTGCTTCGTAATACACTACATTAATTTCGCTGAGTTTGTTTTGTCCCTTATGGTAATCATTGAGCGATGCCTCCTTGTCCTTATCTAAACCACTGAGACTTTTATTTCCCCTATGCAGTTTAGGAGGGGAGTCATAGAGGGGCTTTGTTGGGTGCCTGGTGTCCAGCCAGGGCCAACCCACCATGTTCTTTAGAAGATTTCTTTATGGTAATAGCAGTTAGATTTCTATAGGGTATGCATAGTTAGATCACATCACAATTTGTGGTATTTGAGACATCTAAATTATTACTGTAGGTTGGTGAACAGTTAATCTTATTTTTCCATTTGAAATAGCTTTTAAAATAAATGCAGATTTACCTCTAGAGGATAATATGCAATCGTTCAAGGTATTCCTTAAAGAATGTATGCAAAATACTGATAAATATTTGTGTAACAGCCTGTTTCTATCCATCCTACAGTTTACAAATAGAAAATCTGCCAGCGTACTGATAAATCACCAGTACGCACGTCCCTTGTTTTTTCCAGAGACCAGTGCAAAGAGGTGACACTAATGAGGAAATAAGGACAAATTTGTACGGAAGCTGAAAACAAATAATAATTTCTTGTCAGATATATTTGTCTTTCCACTGATTTTTTTTTTTTTTTTTTAATTTAGAGACATCTTATTATCTGGTATTATTTGTTACAGCTATTTGATTGCAAGCTTCAATTTAGCACTGCACCACTACTTCACTGTAGTCCTCCAGGAGGCATAGTTGACCTCAGATACCAACCTCAACAAATCTAGCAGAAACAGTAGAGAAAAAGAGTAACTTTCAGACCACAAAGATCCCTGTCTCAGAGTCTGTGAACAACAAGCTACCCTCAAGAGCCAATGAAAAGCAGTAAGAAGAAAATCAAACCTAATATAAGGACCAAAGTACCGTATTGCCTCCAGTATGACACCTTTCCAGTATTGTTGCTCATGCACTATGGCAGATTAGCAAATGTTTCTTATTCTAGGGGATATAAAACTTGCACAGTATTTTATAATTTCCCAGCTACTCTGGTAGTTTACTGGGATCACAGGAAACCTCCTGACAGTTGTCCCAATCTATATTTAAGGAATCAGCCCTAGAGATATTATATAAAGCTTATTTGACCACCTCCTCCCTAATACTCTTATCGTGTTACCCAGCACTCCTCCATAGCAAAGATGACAGCTTTTCTGCTATATCCTCCTTGATGCTGGAACTGAAATACATAGGTAACAAGGTACAGTACTTCAGAAGTGACGTGTCTTGCTACCCTTCATCCAAAATGCACATTTTCTCTGAAAATGCTTTATTGTTGAAACAGTTCTTTGGACATGTGCATACATATCAGGCAGTCAGGAAAAGCCTTGGTATTGTTGAATTCAAACATTCAAACATTTCATCATGTTGAAGATTTCAATTCATCTCAAGAAATAGGCATTTTAATATTACATATCACAAAAGATTTTAAGGAAGATACAAATCATTGATGTGACTAAAAGTGAAACAAAATTGCTTTCCCCCATAAATTATGAAGAATTTCTTAAATGTAAGGCAAAAAGATAGACAAAAAAATAATAATTCTGCAATTACAAGAAAATTACTGCATTAATCCAACAGGTGACTTACTGTTTGTTTAAACTTTATTGTATTCCATTCTCACCCTCCCACGTTTCATCTTAGAAAGGTCAGAGACCCTTTTCAAGCCTCAGAAACAGACATGAATCATAATAATCCTTTGTATACTGATGATGCACAGCTTTGTATTTCACTTAGGGTAAGCCAACCTGTCTCTTTGTCCTGATATTAATATCTAGTTAGCTTTTCTCCTTGTATAATGAGACCATAAACTTTCTGACAGAAGGAAGTACATATAGTGGTATTTTGGAGAAAAAAAAAAAAAAAAAATCAAAACCGAAAACCTAAACCAAAATCAAACATAAAAAACAAGTCATCTGACCCTGACCAAACCTTTGTATGCTGGCCCAGCTTAGATCACAAGAGCTGGACCAGAATGAGTTCTAGAAGTATCTTCAATCCCTTTCATTCTACGAGCTGTGATTTCATAAGTTTTTTCATAAGTCTCTTACATGCACTAATTTGGTTGGGGTTCCAGCTATGATTTACAAGAACTGACTCAAAATATGATTCCGTCAAAACTTTAAACTACTACCTTGAGTGGTTTCTCAGCTCCTTCTTTATATAAGGAGAAAATACATTTTCCCCCTTGCTCTTTATCTGCATTGTCTATGCGGACCCTTATCTTATAAGTGCAAATATATCTGATTACAGTGACACCAAATGCAAAATCAGATGAACAATGGGACTACACAGACATGAAGTTAATCTGCTGCACAAGTATTGCTGGGATGTAGGTTTCAGACTGTAAACAGTTTGAGGCAACAATGCTCTCTTGATATGGTGCATGTTTGCCTATGATAGAAGACTGGATTTAGATTAAGCATTACTTCTACCAGTCACTACTGACAATGAATTATAATCATACTTACATGGAACTCAAAACTGTGCGACTGTGTTTGGACAAATCTAATTTATTTGATAATCAGCTCTCTTGCTATTATTAAGTAATAGTTTTTTGCAAAGGTCAGGCAGGACATAAATTCATTTAAAAGCCCTACTTACACTAATTTCTTTTATTTCCCCAAAGGCATGTATAAATTGTTTACAATTTTTAGCTTTTCATTCTGCCTGAATAATATAGAGAAAACTCATGACAGCATGTTTCATTACTTGTAGAAGTGAGTATGAATCTAATATCCTCTTACTTGCTACATTTTTAAAAACATATAAAGCTTTATTAAAGTGAAATACATGTTTTTATTCTTTGATGTTTGGAGTGTATCAGCTAATTACTCCCTTTTACTTCAAGTAAATTTTTAAATACGACGTAAGTTATATTTCACTCATTTGGAGCCTTGCAACTCGTTTTCTCCTGAAATAGAGAATAAATTAGATCTTTTTTTCCTTCACAGTCATTGTTCTGATGCTTAACTTGTATGTATGCAGGAAAGTTATGTTACTTGTTTCAAGTTTCTTGATGAAACCTGGATATTTAAGGTCCTTAGTATTTGTTCCATGTACTACATTACTCCACATTTTAAGGTCTTAATGATCCTTGTGGGTGTCTTTCAACTTGCATATTCTGTGAAAAAAAATTTCAAATTTTATCTGGAGTTATAAATTTAAAATCAAATATCTAGTTCAAATTGAAATTAGAACAAAACAGTTGTGGTCAAGAGAAGCATAACTTCAGAATATTCCACAGAAAATTGTAGAGTTTTAGTGCAATAGAAGTAAGGTACTAGAACATAATTGCATAATTTGAGAAAAGTAATATTTTAGTAGGCTTTTCTGATTATCAAGGCATTTCTTCAGCCAAATGATGAAATGTCATGGTCTCTATGTCAAAACAAAACAAAACAAAACAAAACAACAACAACAAAACCCAAAGAACATCACAAAACTCATAAAACAAGGCAACTTCTTGTTCTGCACTGTTATTTAGGAAACTTATGTGCATGATGATCATATAACTAAAGATGATAAAGAAATAATATGGAAATACTATGGAATTATGATTTTTTTTGTTGAGAAAAAGTAGGCAGGTTATTTATCAAACTAGAAATCTTATCTATTTAAAGTATGTATTTTTAAGAATCTGGGATACTGAAGATGAAAATCTTTTCATTAGCATGAATTTTAAAAATAAAGTAATGCAATTAAAAGGGCTATACCATCTTTTGTTCTTTTACTGGAAATTTTCTTAACCTAAGCAGTATAATCGGACATCATATCCTAATCTATGTGTTATTTTTTCTTATGGAAATTCACAGTATGCTCTGATCTCAGGCCAAAGAATTAGGACTGAATTATATACCTATAAAGCTATCCTTTATTTTTGACAATGTGACAAAAACCAACCATTCTAGAAGGAATCCAAACTGCTAAAAAAGTCTTATTCAGCCCTAAAGGAAACCAACATCAGTTAACAACAGGATCACAGATTCATGCTCTTGCCAGGGCATGGATCTGTTTAACAGTTTGCAGTAGTTGTCATTCTACTTGAACTGATCCAGCAACAACAAAAAAACCCCAAACAACAAAAACAAAACCAAAATCTATCCAAATGAAAACAAAACAAAAAAAAAAAGAAACAGTGTGAAGAGTTGAAAAGCAATTGCATTACTTATACTGGTATATCTTTAGGGAAACAAAATTTGTATTCCAATCAGAAGGCCTTCTACATCAAGCCTGCAGCCAAATTCCACTTAAAATATCAGTGTTACTAGACACTCTATTTGCAAAAACTACATGACTGGCCAAGCCTGCTGCATTCTGAAAAGCTGTCAAAGATCTATGAGTTTCAAATGTTCCTTAAAATTTGCTAGCAGTTATATTATCATATGGGTTTGTATCTTTTTGTCTTAGCCCGCAATAAAATTGAATTGACTTGCAAGGTTTTAATTAAACAATTTGGCAAAGTACGGAACCTTTATTATTATCAGCAGAATTAATGTTTATCTCCTTGTTGTCACAGAAGCTACAGTGGCATTAATATGGAGACAGACAGTGCTGTGCATACAAACATATTTATCCAGCTCAAGTGCAGACATATGATACAATTTTTTTGAACACATAATGCTCCAGATAGATAAAGGCTGCAAAATTGGGAACCTTGAGAGAAGACTTTCTGGATGTATAAATTTTGGAGGGCAAGATGACATCAAACTCTTTCAGCCATCAGGACAGCATTATCTACATGCTACTGATTATAGGAATATTTGTCCTGAGATAGATACCACTCACACTCAAATGTGAGTCACTGAGAACTCTTTAAGACCTGTATAAGACATAGAGACATGCCAGCTGACAATAAGAAATCCAAGATTTACAGGTGAAAGTGAAAACGGAAAAAAACAACAGCATAAGAATGAAAAAAAATCTATCAAAATTTCTGCATTCTATAACAAACTTCTTTATCAGATTCCCAATGGAAGGGATGAAAGGTAGATGCAAAAGACAGTCACAGAAAGGTCTGAATCCACATTAAGTGGGATCATTCTCTAAATGTGACTCAAAGGTAATGAAGATGAACAAATGTATAATTTCAGTGTCTCTAGAAGTGAGGTAGGTGATATCATTGGTAATGAAATGGTATTTTCAACCCTCTGGGAAATCAAATGCAGTGATTAGGACAAAGGTAAATTAAATTTGTAAATGTTAAAACTGGAACTCTGGGTAAATAAAACAGATAGAATTACTTCTGTGGGGTATCAGCAAATAGTAAATCATAAATCAGTCATCAGATAAAGTAATGAAACAATAACTGAAGTACAATTATGGAACAAAATATTCATTTTCAGATGAGGTGAAAAAAAAGAACCAAACAAAGCAACAGGGCTAATATTTTTAAGATAGAATTGGGCCATGAGTTTAAAAGGCAACCACAGCAAAATCATGTGTTGACCATAAATAAGAATCAGAATTGTGTAATTTTTAAAATCTTTATATTCTCAGATGGAAATAAGGGAAGAAATACTTTGAATAACAATATGGTCCAGTATTAGACACGATTGCCATCATTACTTTAACAGGTAAAAAAATAAAACAACAACAACATTGATGTTAATTTATTTATGCTTATTTCGGTACACCATAGAGGTTCAAGAAAATGAAAGTCATAGAAAACAGTAGGCTGGAGTGAATGGAGCTTTGGATAAACTAAAATTACATTAAGTGAAACTGACTTATACATAAAATGTTTTTATTACTCTTATATTAAATGGAAAACTGTGAAACTAAGGGAAAACTCAAAGGCTCACCAGCTCTCAGAAAATATCTTTCTCTATAAAGATAGTGTTTTGTACTGTTATAAAAGGGAAAGAAGTTCCAGTGAAAAGGTCAACAATTAACGATATTTCTCAGAACCTTGAAATCAAATTGCATAAATCTAGTAGGAAAAGATCAAAAGCAAAAGCTGTATTTAAAGGGTTAGTCTATGGTCACACAGAGTCTAATGTCATATGAGTTAATGGAGTCAGAGACACATAACCTTCCTCTCTGGGCTTGCTGTTTCTTGAAAGAACTAATTTAACTTAGCAATCATTTCAGCTGTATTGCTTCTTACACCTAAATTAGTTTATTTAGAACTATACTGCACATCTTACACGATAACTAACCAGAGATTCTTCAGGTTTCTGTCTACACAGTACCACCCATACATTTTTTTTTTCCACAGAAATCCCACACGAAATAGAAGTTTGACCACTGAAAACTGGATTTATCCTAAGATCTGCAGAGTCCTTTGGTAAACCATACTGATCAGAATCATTCTGGAGAAGTCCAAGGGCCCATTCACCATTTCCTGTTCCACAATCAGTCCCTCTAAAGCTGTGTTACTAGGAGATGACACAGAACACTGGAACATATTTCTTGGAATCATCCACAGGAACAACCACAAAGTCCCCATCCAAAGAAAGAAAGAAAGAAAGAACGAAACAACACAACAAAACAAAAAAACCCAACATTTTTGTTCAAGAAATAGTTTTTCCTGATGATGCTACAAGTATCTCCCCCCCAAATCCAAAGGGAACAAAGATGAAATAGATGCTGTCCGTACTAACTTTGCCATGTAATTCATTGAAACTTCAAAACAAAAAATTCATTTCTTATCTGGAGGCAAAGGAAGCACATGTGTCGTTGCTTCAAAGTCTACCACCTTCTGTGCTGTGCAGATTTCAATTTAACTTTAAAATGACAGCACTTTACAAATTGTCTTTTGGAAGATAAATTGATACAGTTCTTTCAAGTCTATATAAGAAATCATCCACTTACAAGACAAAATATATTGGGGTATTTTTCCTCAACTTTGTATGACATGAATGGTCATTCCTGTTAAGGAAGTGCTGGGTCATGTGGTATCCCTCAAAGGAGAGGAAAATACATTATTTGCCACTGTGAAATTTCTCTGTCCCAAGCAGAGAAATTACTAGGAGTCCCAGGGTTTGGTAGTTACAGTAAGGGAGTTATTTGCCTGAAGTTCAGATGGAGACACTTGGCCAGATATCTGGTAAAAGACAAAAATTACAGAAGATCAGAGAGTTTCCATACAATCACAGTCTGCTGAAGGCAGCAGATGGCCAGACTTGGCTGACATTCCTCCTAAGCAACAGAGAAGGTTCTACAGGGTTAGCAGAAATTTAGGAAGCCATTGAGCTGACTGAAGAAAAACCTGGAAGCAAAGAATCATCCCATAAAGAATTCTGCATTAAATCCCTTAACTCCCCTGAAACCCAGCAAGTAAAATACTGGTATTGATGAGTCATCATCCTATGAGAGGAGCGAGCATCAATCTCAACAATAGTAAACATCTTCCTATACTGCACAAGGTATCAATTCCAAAGAACTTAGGTATAAAATATTAAATGTCAAACATACTTCTTAGTAGTTTTGTATTTCATGTTCATGAAATTTTCTGTAAGAGAGCAAGGCTTTCAGTTTTGTTTTGACGCTGTCCAAGGCATCACATATATTTCTAAGATGTTGAAGAAGAAAACAACAAAGTCTGCTTGATTTGCGCCAAAAGGAATTTAGTTTCAGAATTTATATCTATAATATATAGTTAAATAAAAGTTACATATTTGAAGAAAAAACATTAAAATAATGAAGATGTGTTCAGGAGATCCATGCTCCTTCATCATTTTGATACTGTGTGAATTTAGACAAGTTATTTAAGCTGTACCTCAGCAGTTCCAAGAGAGCAAAATATTTCTGGCCTGGTATGCTCAACTGAAATTGTTGCCTGCATTATGCCTCTATATGGGATTAAAAATGTACACAATATAGTCACCTATGTCATTTGTCAGAATAGGGTATCTTTCCTCATTCTGAAATATAGAAAAAGCTCTCTCTTACCTATTTACACTGAAAATCAGTTCCTGGTCAGAGACTTTCCTTTGTCCTGATTACGTACATCTCATACAGCAAGAATTTTATTTCATCTGGGATATTTAGATGCCACTACAAAACATAACTAAAACTTATTTCTCTGCTTCTAAAATTTATTTCTCTGCTTATACTTCTGTAAGTTATGAGGGGAGGAGTCAATTTGCAATTACTTCTTTGTCCTTTAAAGTATATTTTCTTGCTCTTGTTGTCAAACTTTTTTGAAAAAATAAATATATGAAATAAAAGCAGAAAAAATTAATGAATAATAATTTTTATTTTCCTAGTGACACTGTCACTTTTATGGATGCAGAAAAGACAGAATTGGGCATTTGCAATTTTCAGTAAAGCTAGTTAAAGTACATATTTTTTCTGGAAGCAACTTGTTACAAATGTCTTTGTAATACCTAGCATTTGAAAAGAGATTTGACTTCTAGTGTCTTCTACCAAACGAAGCTCAGGGTTGTAGTAGTAAATTATTTGCCAGTTGAGAGGACGCCAGATTTTCAGAAATATTCTCTGCTGTTGAAGCTTTTAAGAAATATTTTAGCTATGTACCAGAATTAGCAATTAGTATTCAGTAAGCCACTCTTCAAACACCAGTGGTATAAAAGTATTTGCTTTAGAAATTATTCATATACAAGAGAGAGGTGGAAAAACATTAACTAATCCCTAGTGTTATGGAAAAAACCTTAGTTAGTTAGACTTTAATTAGCACTTAGCAGTCATTTAATGAATGTGGCCTCAAAGCCTAATCCATCAAACTGTAACTGCCATTATCAGTGGTTTAAAAGCTGTGTGTTAACAAAAAAAGTTCTGCAAAAATCCTACAGAATAGAACCAGGGAATTTCAGCACTATGAGTTCTAGGTCTGTGAGTGTGTCAGATATGGTTACCTTGGGGAATCGAATTCTCTGAACTGTGTGAAGGTGAAGTCTAACTTACTGTAAATAAGCTGGGGGCTGCTCTAGTTCTTTTGATTCTGAGAACTGTAAGATGAAATCTTGAGTTATCACGAATAGTTCAAGACACTACAATTAACTGCCTGTTGAAGTTCACAGAATAATTATGAAGATTAGCTGCTAATTGTTTTAAATATTTCAATTGTAATAATTTGTAATTGTCACTCAGAACTTTAGTAAAATCATAATATTGAAGTATTAGGTATTGGAATCACTACTACTTTTGAAAATCAAAATTACAGCATGAAGTAATGCAATACAGATAAAAAAATCTGGATTTTACTGAGCAAAATCATGCTTTTCTGGTCTACTAGGATCATTAGAAAAGTCATTAAAGAGAAGCATTACAGAAAAATCTGTACTTGAACAGAATTTTAGGAAAACAGTTAGTGTATTAGGAACAAAGGAGAGAGATAACATGTGTAAGTTGTAGATAATGCATAGATATATTGCACCCATAAACTAGAAATTTACTAAGCATAATGTAATTAGTAGTACCTTACCTTGGACATGAGCCATCAGTGTGTGTTTGCATTCCATAAAGCCAATTGTATCCTGGGCTGCATGAAAAGGAACATGACCAGCAGGTTAGGGAGGTGATTCTGCCTCTCTACTCTGCTCTTATGAGACCCCACCTGGAGTACTGCATCTATCTCTGTGGTCCCCAACATAAGGGCATGGACCTGCTGGAGCGAGTTCAAAGGAGGGCCACAATCATCAGAATGCTGGAGCACTTCTCCTTTGAGGAAAAACTGAGTGAATTAGGATTTTTCAGCATGGAGAAGAGAAGGCTCTTTAGAGATGTTATCTCAGCCTTTCAATTCTTGAAGGGAGCCTACAAGAAAGGTGGAGGGGAACTTGTTACAAGGGCATGTACTGACAGGACAAAGGGTAACATCTTTAAACTGAAAGTTGATAGGTTTAGATTGGATATTACTAAGCAATCTTATACAGCAAAGGTGGTGAGGCACTGAAATGGCTTGCCCAGAGAAGCTGTGAATGATCCATCCTTTGAAGTGTTAGAGGTCAGGTTTTATGGAGCTCTGGGCAACTTGGTCAAGTAAAAGGTGTCCCTGTTCACAGCAAGGGGGGTGGAACTAGAAGATCTTTAAGGTCCCTTACAACCCAAACCATTCTATGATTCCATTATTAAATAAAAATATTGGGCATTTTACCAATATTTTTCTGTTGATCTTCTCATCTAAAATATGAAAGAAAGTCTTAGAACAAGACAAAGGAGAGCATAGCACAGCTAGTGCTTTAACAATGTAAAGGCATTGTAGTTAATACAATCAAAACAGTGACATAATTACCTAGAACATAGTAAAGGTAAAATCTAGGAAGAAATCTGTCCTCTCTTCTAACGACAAAATTAGTAGTAGTCTACAGAGATTATCTGGGTTTACTGGATTTTTTTTTTTTGTCCATAATACACACAAGGCCCTTAAAAACATTCTGAAAGGTTAATACTTGAAACCTTTAAGGGCTGAGGAATCTGCTGGGCAGGTTGCATTAAAACTCTTCCCCTCATATCTTTTGTGATATTTTCACTTCATTGTACAGCAGAACATTGTGAATTGAGAATTGGTATTATTCCATGAGTTTAACTGTTATATTAATTACAAGACATGGTATGTTCTATACTAAGATTTGAGGCCACATAAGTAATTGTTTTCAAGAAAGTGATTGTATATCAAGTTCAAGAAATGTCTCCACTTTAGATCTTAATGATAAATGTTGTTACTGTGTTAGTACCTGATAGCTAACATTTTTAGTACTTTGCCTATGTGTGTGATTTTTCCCTACACATTTTCTTTCTTTTTCCTATTGTAATGAGTAGTAGTGGTTTAATTTACTCATCAAATTCATAACAGTAGCTTACTCATTAAACTATAGTGTATGTTATATTCCTATATACATATATATGTCATTATATTTACTGTTCTGTTACGAGTAAGAAACTGTAAGTTGTAGAATGGTTCATTAATCTATCAGCATTGTAAGCTGAAAAGCATGGAGTTTGCAGTTCTAAAGCTAGAAAGACAAACCATTGTGCCTTGTTAAGTAAGTATTTTTGAATCTTATTTTTCTAAAAAGCTTATTGTCTCACAGCACGCATAAAGTAACAAAAGAAAAGACAAGGATTGAAAAGTCAGGAACTGAAACTATACAGAATATCCAAGATGGACATCTGGAGATGCCTGCATACTAGGCCTCAAGGTCTAAGGACTGAGTGAAACTATGGGAGGAGAAAGCACCTGGGAACTGAAGCGAGTATGCAGAGAAGCCAACCAAAATCAGACCTGCAAAGCTCAGATCCAATAGAAAAACAACAAGTGACTATGAGAGGGAGACCGATAAGGGAATAAAAGTTACTGTTTTTGTTCACTGCACTTGCGTGCCGTGAGTGGAGCAGGGGACTCCCCGGCAGCCCAGCAGGCTGTTTTGCTTATTTGCTTTCCTATAAATCTTCTAATAAATTTTATTCTTATATTTCAACTCAGTTTCATTTTACTTATAACACTATCCAACCCAAAATAATTAAAAAAAGAAATCCATGAACATACACTATTCATATTTGTATAAAAGTTATTTAAATGATATATGCTAGCAAAGCTATTGAAATGTACAGCTAAAAGAATACATAGGTTTTTAGCCATTAAAATTATAAATTCTATCAGTCCATATTTCTCTTTTTATGTAATAATGGATAATGTTTTGTGGAGACCTGTGACACACAGATGCATGAAGAACAACAGATAAGAGTGATGTTTGAACTAGAAATGCTGAAATGTAGCAGCATGGAAGTTTAGCACCATGCACCTCAGGAGAGCTGGCTCGAGCCTCTTCAGGGATCTTCTTTCTTCTCATCTAGCATCCTTTTTTTTTCTCCTCACTCACTGCTCTAACTCCACAACCTGATTTGCTGCACACCCTGTCTCCTAAAACACCGTGCAGCTAGTCTTTCTCGATGGGCCAAGCTCCTTGTTTCCCTTTTGCCCGTCTCCGAATGCCAGGGAATGGGAACTACCCTCATTTTTATGGTTGGGCTCTTGCTGCCCAGCCTCACTTTCCGCAACACTTTCACAGTTTTCAATCTGGTTCTGTCCATGTTTCTTTTACTCCCCAGATTTTCTCCAAAACAGCCAGCTGACATCCATGCAATCCCTCTGCCCAGAACTGCCAGGAGAACTCCCACCAGTTCAGCAGCTCAGGTGGGCAGAACCTATCTTGCATATAGCCTTGCCCGCGTGGAACATCAAATTCCACGTGAGGAGCCAGATGCTGAGCGCTCCTGAAGACCCCCCTTTTCCAGACCAAATCCCCAAGTGCAACACATCACAGCACACACCTTAAGTGCCCTTGACCTTGACCTGAGAGCCCCCCATTCTTGTTGTCCACAGTTGTTTTCCCATGGAACGGAGAGCAGAAAAAGACTCTCCGGTGTAAGGCCAGAACTGCCAGGTTTCGGGCACAGGCACAGAAATTGCCCTGTCCTTTCCTGTGGGATGGTGAGCTTGCTCTGGGATCCTTCCACCGGGCACTTTTGGTTGCATTGTTTGCTTTTATATCAATGTATATCGCTGTCAGCAATGTTAACTTCCAGTGGTGAGAAGTCATGAGATTAGTCCCCAGAATGAGGGAATGAGGTGATGACCTCCCATAACAAGAGTTTGACTCTGAATGGCCATATTCGCCTCCTGCTTTCTGCAGGTTTTTCAAGACTCCTCGACTCCTAGAAGAGTTTGTGTTGGAAGGGACCTCAAAGCTCATCTAGACAACATGTCTCCAAAGCCCGTCCAACCTGGCCTTGAACCCTTCCAGGGATTAGGGCAACCAGAGCTTCTCTGGACAACCCCTGTGCCAGGGCTCACCAGTCTCGCGGGGAAGAATTTTTTTCCTAATATGTAATCTAACCTTTTTTATTTCAGTTTGAAGCCACTTCTCCTTTTCTTTTCACTGAGTACCGTTGTAAACAGTTTCTCTCCATCTGTCTTTTAGGCTCTCTTAAGGTCCTGGAAGTTCACGTAGATCACCCTATGTTTTTCTTTTTTTCAAGCTGAACAACCCTAATTCTCTTAGTGCTTCCTTATAGGAGAGGTGCTTCATCCTGTGACTAAACTATATTCAGAGATACTTGATTCAATCTTTTAGTTTATTTTCATCGATCTCCCATATTAATTTACGTCATGTATCAGTGCTTTTCATGGTTTAAGCATGAATTTTAATAAACTTATCCAATAATTAGTTTACAGAGCAAAGCCTTATTGATATCTGAGAGATATGTACATGTTTAATTTCTATGTACTTCATCATTTTAAAAATTTTAGTTTTCTTTCAGGAGAAGTAATATTTTTGTCAATACCAGCAAATATACTATAAAGCAAGCAATACATTGCAGTAAACAAAGTTGGTTTAAACAATCTTCAGAGGCAATTTATTGAACATGCAATTTGTATTGTACTTCTCTAACAATGCCACTGCCACCTCAGTTTCAAATTACAATCTTTATATATAATACCACCACAACATGTATAAATTCCATGGAATAGATTTAAAGATGATGTGGAAAAAATCCAAATGAAAACAATAAGAGCCCAACACTTCTGATGTCGACTTAGTTTGTACTTAGCCATAATTAAGTATCAAATTTCATGTAATATTTGTTAGCAGAATTTTAAGGAAAACATGATGAAGGCAAAGTATTATTCCCTAGGAAATTTTAACTTACAACCTTAACTTACAACTTTCTGCATGCAGGCATATGCTTCTGTAAAACTGAGTATAAATAAATGCTGATTGAAATGTTGGTAGAGTTAAAATTAATCTATTGTACATTGAATAACTAAGATGATGATGACAATCTTAGTATCTTTTTCTTCTCTGCCTGCCATTTACACCAAATTGTTATTAAGGAGATGGAAAATTTATACTTTTGATTTTAGAAAAGTTTATCTCAGAGCTCTTGATCAAAGCAAACTGAAAATGTAACAATTTGCTGCACATGTGCAGCAGCTTTCTCCCTTTCTAGCTGCTGACAGGCAAGATGTTTATTTGAAAGAACTTGCTTTTCCATGAGTTACAAGCAGAAAACATATATTATCTAGGGCAGAAAATCTGTTGCAAAAACAGTTAAAATTTCTGCAAATTCACTCTTTCTCTGTGCCTAGGCCAAAACAAAAGTTCATAGAATCATAAAACGGTTTGGGTTGGTGAGGTATTGTATAAAACACGAGTGTCTTCAACACTTTATTTTGATTGGAAATAAAGTTAATAAATATCGTAATTATGAATTTAAATTCCAATAGCACACTGTATCCATTCCTGAAGGAATTTTACTTGGGAATAGAATTTAAGAGATTGCAGTATTGTTTGGGAACAGTTGCAGCCATGAGTAATGCTCAGGATATTAGGGAAAAATAATGAGTGACATTTCACAAGGCATATCCTTCTACAACATATTGATGAAATCTTGCAATATTGTAGGTTATAGAGGGATTTGACATAGATTTTAATGGAGTTAGGATTTCAATTCTTAATACATGAAAAAAGACTGTGTGTTCCGGAACTCAAAAATCAGTGGAAAAGACAAAGCATCAGAGGATATGAAAACAGTTTTTATCTTACCAGTATTCAACATAAGATAATTGACTTTTTCCCTGAGATACTGAGTAGTAGGTAGAGAGAAAGTGATCTGTGGAGAAGAAGGATATAAATTTAATGAGGTGTGCAACTAAAGAAATGGTATTGTAGAACAGAATGAACAGAAACATGACTTCCAAAATAGCAGGTGTAAAAAGAAAAGCATAAAGGAGTTGAAAAAAGGACACTTGGACATTCTTATCCTTGAAAAGAAACTGTGAGAAAGTATGATCATCATTTAATGGAAATTTGTAAGCATGAGTTTTTCACTATCCTGCTATGCTGAATAGACTTTACTGCAGCACAAGAGATACAGAAAATATAAAAGAGAAACAGCATTAATATAAGTAAGTATACTAACTTTGCTGATGATACTAAATTGGGAAGAGCTGTTGACTCCCTTGAAGGCAGGGAGGCCCTGCAGAGAGACATATTAAAATTGGACAGCTACGCAATCACTAACCCCATGAAGTTTAATAAAGACAAGTGCTGGATTCTGCGCCTGTGATGCGGCAACCCTGGATGAAAGGGACCTGGGGGTCCTGGTCAGTGGCAAGTTGAATATGAGTCAGCAGTGCCCTGGCAGCCAGGAGGGCCAACCATGTCCTGGGGGGCATGAGGCAAAGCATCGCCAGCTGGTCAAGGGAGGGGATTGTCCTGCTCTGCTCTGCACTGGTGCAGCCTCACCTTGAATATTGTGTGCAGTTTTGGTCACTGGAACATAAGACATATTAAACTCTTAGACAGCACCCAGAGGATGGCAACAAAGATGGTGAAGGGCCTTGAGGGGAAGCTGTATGAGGAGCAGCTCAGATCACTTGGTCTTTCAGTCTGGAGGAGACTAAGGGGAGACTTCATCGCAGTCTACAACTTCCTCATGAGGGGAAGAGGAGGGGCAGGCACTGATCTCTTCTCTGTGGTGAACTTATGAATGAAAATATGACTTATGAATGGAAATGGGACTCACTTTTGAGTGTAACTTAAATAGGGAAAGCAAAGGAGAGGAGTAAGGATTTCAGTACAAACCAGTAGTAGTCTGTATCTGCAGCCCAGAATGATCTAAATGAAAATTAGATTGGTACTATGTATTAACAGAATAACAGATTAAAAAAAAAAAAATTGAGAAAATACAGCCCATTTCCAGACATTACCAAAAATCTGGACAAGATGATTTTGCTGCTAATTAATCATAAATAAAATGACAAATTTGTTGGGTTACTTGGGACTGGATGGGCTAGATTTTGCTAAGGTGTATGGGTTCACATATTCCAAGTCAGTACTTTGTGGAATGCTTTATTTTGATTGTATGTTTTACTTTAAACTTTTGCCAAATTCCCTTATTTTGTAAAGTTTACCAGTAAAAATACCCCCTGAAAAAACACGTGCAGCTTTTCTCCTTTTCGCTCTCTCTTACGGTGTTAAGAGAGCCAAGGGTTCTTCTAAAAATTTGGTGGAAAAATTTTTTGAGCCTTGTATATTTTTAAAGTAAAACTCCTTTGGTGAGCTCATAGCTCCAAGACTTGAGGTCTTACAGTGCAGTGTACTAATTTGAAATCCAGACAGCAAGTAGGTCGTAAAAAAGTTAAAATAGTGAAGTACTACTGATACAGACAAATTTTAATTTTCTGCTTTTCTATTCTGGTCTTCTGAAAAACCCTGATAAATAGCAAACTAAATCTGCAAGATAAGGTAACATAAAAAGGAATTCATAATTATTTGAGAAAAAAGAAAAACAAGTGTGACTTTTTAAATCATATCTTCTTGAAAACGTGTTTTTCCTCTGTTCTATCAGAAATTAGTATCACACAAAAGATCAAGAGACTGCACACAACCACTTATAAGTTTTAATCAGGATTCCATGGCCTTTTTTTCATTCCAGTGTTTGGGAATCCAAACAAAAGTAAGTAGGAAAAATACTAGATATTACTATTGTCTTAGTGCACAAATATGAAAATAACACTTGTAATCAAAGTCAGTGCTTTTCATTTGAGGAGAAAGAGCTTTTAGTCCATTCAATGGCTTCTGATCATATTTTATCTTAGGAGAATGCATTAATTATGCATTTTACCACCGTCCATTCAAGTTAGGAGAGCATTTAACTAAATTGTTATTTGTATTTCCATCTCTGGCTTTCCAAATAGCTTGCAAAGGCGTGTGATGTTGCTAGACATTCCTCTTTTGAACAGTTTCAAGGCAAAGGTTATATCTGCCACATCAAACTTGCTGTCATCTCTAGAGCACTCAGCAGTTTAGGCTTCATATGTGTTTATTTTTTCAGGCTGTGCTGTTGTTGCACTTCTCTCACTGCAGTGCAGCAGCTGTACCCTGGGGTTCAGCCAGCTTTATACTGCAGAACCTCTCCCTGGCTCCTTGCAATGACAAATATGTTATGAATGCTTAAAACTTGTGTTGCCCCCTGTTTCTAGTTCATATACCTTTTTTGCAACACTTGAATATGAGTAGTTGTTTCTGTTTAGGTAAATAGTTACTGCTTCTCTCTTCAGCTCCACGGTTCTATCAATCAACATCAACATATTTATCGAGATACTCTTGTGTCAGTACTGTCCCACCAAAAAACATCCATAATTTGAGAAGTCTAAGCCAATTTAAGTGAGCCAGGAAAAGGGTACACTTTATCTAGAAGCTACACAATATTCAAAAGTCTTTGAAAGTCTCTACTTTGCTCAGCTCCTGAAGTAAGTAGTAAGTTCTGTGATAAAGTATTAAGTGAAAGATGTTTCCTCTGTTTGCAGTCACAGAAAATTATTTCAAAAGTGAAAGTGTTCAGTCTTCAATTCAGAGAGACAAGTTGCACTGTCAAATTAAAGCAATTTATACGAAAGGGTTTCCACAAGCTTACATTACCCCCAGAACACATTTCATCGTGTCAATCAAATACTTGAGTCAGATGTTTATTGAATGGGCTTTGCTACACACCCTGTACCAAACCCACTTCTATAACTGAGTTACTTTTTGTTTACTGAAAAGAACATGATAAAAGTTAACATTGTCAAGTAAGATTTCAAAATATAGGAAATTGACATATGTGTAACTCTCAAATTTAAATTCCTCTTTTCTATTATGATCTGTTTCCATCCATATGTCTAAGATTGTTTTTCCTTTATTTTTCATTGCATTGCTGAGATGAGATTTCTGAGAGGGCAGTACTCAACACTAATATTTCAATCATAAAACATTGTGAATATAAAGAGAATATATCTGGTGAGGACAGAGGAATAAGATAGATTTCTCTTCACTCAGTGGGCTTCCCTAATATTTTTTGTTGGTGGCTAATACAATAAAGCACCTGGAGCAAAGTAAAAAGTTCAGAAGCTCATATCAGAAGAGTACAAATTCCTAAGTATTCAACAGAGAGATTCATAGTGGCAACCAAATTGTTAGCAGGTGAAAGGACAAGAAAATTACACCCTGTGGTAAAATTGTTTGAGGGTTTTTTTCAAATTTGCACTTCACAATGAATGAAAAAATAGGTCTGTAGACAATTAAAGCTCAGTAGATTTAACTAAAGTCACTTTTGGAACGGAGAAACCTACTATACTTTTGGTAAGTTCTGGTTTAGGAAATGAGTGTGTGTGCACTTTGTCAAGATCATTGTGTTCTTGTGTACCTTGAAGTAATGACTGCTGAAATCAAGGATTCCATGATTTCTGCAATTCAGTAACCTGAAGAGGTTCTATGTATCAGGATATAAGACGTGGAAGTATATCTGTTCTGTTTCTGACAGTTAATTTTAGATTTGATGGCCAGGAAAAGTTGGTTCATTCTAATGAAATGTGATAGTTCAGGAAATGAAATCATAATATGCTCCAAAATACATAAAATAAATAAACCCACTCTGACTAGATAAAATAAATAAATAGATTAAAATAAATAGATAAAATAAATAAACCCAACTAGCTGACTTAGAATTCTGGACCTACATATCTCACGTTTTCTGGGCAGTTATGGCTGTTAGTTCTTTATGTGTTCCTGAGGGAGAAGTTAGATTTAGCCCAGAATCGCTAGAAGTATAGAATGACTATATAACAATAAAATCCTAAATATACAGGAACTCTTGTAAACACTTACTTTATTCAGAGATTTTTGTTGTTGTTGTTGTTGTTGTTTTTGTTGTTTTTTTTTTGTTTGTTTTTGTTTTGTTTTTGTTTTTGTGGGTTTTTTGTTTTGTTTTTGTTTTGTTTTTTTTGTTTTGTTTTTTTTTTTGTTTTTTTGTTCTTAAAATATTGAAGAGGGATTTCTTCATTCTACTTGATAGAGAAGAATGCTCTTTCCAAATATCAAGTACCCCAGTGTTACTCTAGTGTTCATCATTTTCTCAGAGAAACCATTAGGAAAACTTCAACATGCTGAATTATTTTCCTAAACAAATCAACAACCACAAAAAAAACCCCATCCACTTTCTTTTTCTTAAAAGAAAGAGATCTAACTCTCAAATTATGATCCTGACATTACCATTACTTTTGTGGATACATACAAATTCTACAGTGCTTGGTCTTTTGACAATTTAACTCCAGTGAGGAATGTCAGCAACACTCTATCTTCTATTTCTGTTAATCTGAGGGAGAACCCTTTGTACCCTCAAGGTCTTTTCATTACAGACTCTCTGCTGTACCCTCTTCTTGTAGTAGGTAGTGTAAAAATTGCCTGATAAAAATGAGTGTATTATGCTTATCCAACAGGTCCTCTTTAAGAAATTTTAAAAAAAAAATGTAAGTCTTACTATCCTAACCCCATCATAGAGAGTCTACAAAATTACTCTCAATTTTCAGAGTATCTTTCCTTTCTCTGCTTTCCCACCTTTCCTTCTACCACTCACATAGAAACATAATTTTTTCAAGAGTTCTTGTCAGCATTACCAGTGCTACATATATGTAACACATTGTTCAGAATATGAAAAAGATAGATCCCTCTGACTACTTTTGCATTGTTACTGTCTCATCTCTGCCTCTTCCTTTTTTACCTCTGAAAACTGGCACAATATTATTGCCTTATGCATAAAGAGCTGGCCAAACATTTAAGAGGGATCAATTCTAAGGCTGCTATTCTGATCCAATTTTAAGATGAGCTCTCTACAGACAATTTTGTTTTTTTCCCAAGAGTGCAGGAGTTATTAAGGAATTTCAAAGATACAAAACCACAGAAATAGTTCAAATATTCTTACAAGTATGTTTTCATTTCTATCCTTCTCAGTCAGAACACTGTGTGGTTCTTTCATATCACATTTGAAGTACCATCTGCCTAACCATAATCAAATGACTGTAAACTATCACTAGTGTAATAGCGTACATAATTCTCATCATCTTAGTATTAGAAACTCTCATTTTCTTTCTGATTATTTTTCCCCTTCATTGTATAAATTGCAGGTAGAGAATTATGCGCTCTCTCTCCCTCTTTTGCACTCAATTTCTTGTCCTAGTAAAGAACTGGTATCTTTCTAATGTCTGAAGGTTATGTTACATTAAAAAAATATTTTTTTAACCTTTATTTCTAACGTGTCAATATTTTCAGTAACCCTTGAAAGACAGTGTTCAAAGTATTCTTGTTTTCTAAAAGATAATGAAATAACTTTTTTTTTCTCTGCTGTAATAATATGTTTAGGCACTTAATATTTTGATTGCCTCGTTTGATTTCAGAAGTAGGATCTTCTTATACTGTAGAGTGGAGAATATGAATCTTTTCATTTAAAGTGTTTTTCACAATCTGTTGATCTGAATAAAAAGTTTGTGCCTCTAAAGTTCTTTTAAGGAGAGATAAACTTATTCAGAGTAAGCACCACTAATAAAAGATGCAATTTTACATTCAAAACCTGATTTTAGAATGTGATTCTTTTGAATAAGTTAGTCCCAGAATACAATTCTCCTACAAACATTTTATTTTTCCTACCAGATTGTAATAAGTAAACAAATATGTTCCTATAGTGTAAGTGCAAATTCTTCTTACTAGTGTGCTAGTAGGATAAAGACAGAAAAACACATAGGGAATAGAGATCTTGGAAAAAGACACTGGGAAGATGGGGACCTGGAGACCTTTAAACCTCTACATGAAATGTAGCAAAGGACATGCTTTTTAATCTTTAAAAAAGTAAACCAATTTTGCTGGGATACATTAGAATAGTGTTTAAAATGTTTGCAAAATTCAGACAGCAGTGGTAATGCATGGAGAAAACCTGGGAAAAAGTCTAATTTTATTCTATAAAATATACTGTACAGTACCTTACAAAATGATGGTAGGTGGAGTACTGCTTATGAATGTAATTTAAAAAAAAAAAAAAAACAAACTAAACAAAAAACCCAATACTCAGAATGTTGTATGTATGTTTTATGTCAACAGCAATATGACATGTCTAAAGTAAATGACCCAAAGGGGGAAGTAATTCTTATAGTTAGAATGGTAAGCAAGAGAAGTTTTGACTAGCCCAAACTGAGCTGAGAAAAAGCCGTTCTAATGACACCAAGATAAAAATAGTTCTATAAACATTGGAGCGTGAAAAACAGTGCAAGATTTTTAATAGTACTGAGATGCTATTTTTGTCCAAATTTATGAGAGATAATACCATAAACTGTTATTAGTACGGCAAATGTTTTTGCAACTCTTCATTTATGGCAAACAGCAACAGATTCCTTTCAATGAAAACTTTCTTCAATAAGTTTAAATAGTGGAAATACTCTGAGAAATTATCTTGAAAGATGCAACTCTCTTTCAAGAGATACACCCGAGAGAAACTGTGGTATGTATAATATAGAAGTGAAGTATTCAACTCTGGTCTTCACAAGTTCTCAAGTAAATAGGCATTTTCATTAAGAGAAAAAAATTTCCCCATATTTTCCAATAATTCTCAGAATTCTGGAGTGAATTCAGAAAGTTCTAAAGCAAGCACATTGCATCCAATATTTACACTGTAAGAAGCTGAAGGTAGAATTTCTTTATGTAAAGTATAACCGTACAAAAACCGGTGGCAGAATTACTCACATATAATAAAGATAAAAAACATACATCTTTCTCACAAAGATGTACCCTCGGTGGAAGACTAGGTCAGGGAATAATTAGGCAAATTTTACAGTCTTAAGTCCACAGGCCCATATGGGATGCAGCCAGGAGTGCTGAGGAATATGGTCGATGCCATTGCAAAGACCACTGTCACTAATCTTTTATCTATCACAGTGACTGGGTTACTGTATTCATATTTTTCTGTTGAAAAGCTTGTCAAAATCAGTATGATCTCACAAAGCATTGTGATTTAAATGCAGGAACTGATCTTTGATAAAAATTTGCCAGTGAAAAATCAATATTAATTGTTACTGTTCAGTCTTAGGTATTAATGCATATAATGATGATAACACTGCTGCTTGTACAACCTCTCCAAACATAACACAGATCAGTAGTATAACAGTCAATATTTATTATAGTTGCTGTAAAATTAGGATAGATCTACTTTATTTTGCAATCTGTAGCAATACAGACACAATTATTTGGAAAACATGAGAAATGTTTATCACATGCAAATGGTTACTAAAACCCTGATGAGTAAGGCTCAAGTGTTGTCATCATTAGTTTTGTTGCAGTATATGTTCTCTGTAATAATTTTTCATTTTTTATCATATTACTATGTGAAATACTTATTAATTTATAATGCACATAATGTAATGTAAAAGGGATAAAATAATTGCTACTCCTACACCAGCAAGTAAATTGGAATCAGACACAGTTTCAGAATTATTTTATTTTATTTTTAAAGCTACTTTTCTTGCACAAAAACAAGTCTGCTGTACTGTGCAGCTCTTACATGAATAGCGCATCATTTCACAGAAGTCAATGCACAACCTAACAAATAATTTATCAAGAAGAGTTGATAGTGTAAAGGCTCTGGACAACCAAGCTGCTGACTCTAGTCTCTGTTAATCTCTCAGCAGGAGATATGAAGAAGATACTACATCTTCTAGTCTTATTGAACCTTTGTTTAGCACTTAAGACAATGTATTGTAACCTCATGAAGCTTAGGAAACCTATAACGTTTTCTGTGGTATAACACATGCCATCAAACAATAGCTACGCACTACCATGTAATAAACCCTGCCTTTCCAGTAATCAAATACCTGTATAACTCTACCAGTCTTACTGTTAATTTTGGCCATTCTTTAGAATTAAGAGACATGCAAATCAGCATAGTGAGTAAGAAGATATTGAAGAAGGCAGACCCTAGACACAGCAGAGCATCAAAGCCAAGTAAATTTATTAATTCAAGAGAAAAGCTTAGCTATTCATATGACTTAATTGTATTTCTTCATTCATCCTACATAATTTTGAACACTGCAAGTTTATGCAAAATTCACTCTGATGCTGTTCTAGATATTTCAGCTCAGCAGCCAAAAGCCACTGACAGCTGCAGATGTATAGATATTAGCAGAATCATGATGAATGAGACAGGCTTTTCTGAACAAAAAATGCATTAAGTATAAATTAAGTTATTTTTAATGCCAAATAATAGGTGGACTGAAAGTCACAACATGCTACTGAAGATTCGTATTTTTATTTACACAGTGCTTTTTTTACTACATTTGGAATTAATTAGAGCAGTTACATAGAGATTCATATATTTCTGAAGAACATTACTTCATTTATGTGTATATTGTGCATATGAATGCCATAATTTTTCATGTTTTACACAAATGTCCAAATTTATTTAGTGTATGAAAGCATGCTGATTTCATTGAGTTCACCTAAAAGTACATTTTAGAGGATAATGTAGAAGTCTGCTGAACTATTTCACCTAAGGGAGTACTTCCTCTTAGCCAACTGATACAGAATGGCTTTTTTCCACATGGGTTGCAACTAGCTCCTTCCATAGCACCCTGGCTGCATGCAACAGTATGTCATGGAGATCACCATCTCTAAGATATTGTTATCATCATCATCATCATCATCACCCTTTTTTATCCTCCTGTTCCAACCACCTAAAAGTAATTAAGCTTCCACTGCAGCCTGTCAGGCTAGTATTTTGCATGGCAAGATGTTCACAGAATCACAGAAGGGGTAAGGTCCAAGGTCCCTGCTCAAGCAGGGTCCTCCTAGAGCACATGACACAGGATTGCATTGACAGAGTTCTGAATATTTCCAGTGAGGAAGACTCCAAAACCTCTGTGGGCAATCTCTTCCAGTGCTCAGTCACACGCACAGTAAAGTTTTTCCCCATATTCAAGTAGAACTTGAATAGTAGAACCATCAGTTTCTGTTTTTTGTCTCTTGTCCTTTTGCATGGCACCACTGAGAAGAGGCTGGATTTGTCCTCTTGACAGCCACCCTCCAGATACTTACACATGTTGATAAGCTTGCTTCTTACTTGTCTCTTCTTCTTGAGCCTTTACAGGCCCAGCTTCCTCAGCCTGTCCTCACAAGAGAGATACTCCAGTCCCTTTATCATCTTTGTCCTGTGCTAGGCCTGATCCAGGAACTCCACATCTCTCTTGTACTGGGGAGCCCAGAACTGGACACAGCACTCCAGATGTGGCCTCACTAGGGCTGAACAGAGGGGCAGGATCACCTCCCTGCTGACAATGCTCTTTCTAATGCACTCCATGATATCACTGGCCATCTTGGCCACAAGAACACACTGTTGGCTCATGCATGGCTTGTTGTCCACCAGGAGCCCTGGGTCCTTCTCTACAGAGTTGCTTTCCAGGAGATCAGCCCCCAACCTGTACTGATGCATGGGGTTATTCTTCCCCAGGTGCAGGGGAAGGTGCAGGGTGTTTTATGGTCTGATACAACATAGAGGAATGTTTGAGAGAAATATTCCAAGGAACTCCAGGATAGAGTTAGAGAACTATATACAACGTAGCAATCAGGCATATTGTGACTGATAATTCTTTCACAGTGCAGATGGACGGCCAGGTATTGTACTTTACAACCATATCTGCATTAAACCAGACTAGTCACTGCAGAGTATCATTGTATTAGCTAAAAGTAAAACCAAATTATTTTTGAAGCATTTAATTTACTTTCTTTTAGCAATGCTTCATATTATATTGGAGCACTGTGAAGAAAAATGTCCCGTTTGAAACAGAAAGGTGCTGTCATGAAGGTCACATAGGAAACATTTAACCCTACTTGTGTCTATCATCTTGAAATATAAATAGCGGGCTGGGAGAAGGGCAAGAATTGTGTTGTCTTTTACAGAGAGAGAAGAAAAAGGGAAATCATTAAGTTACTATTCCGTGGGACTGAGCATATATCACACAAAGACATACCCTTTCCCTCCCTAACGAACCAGCTTATCAATTAGAGTGACTCAACAGCCCTTTTTTATAGGGTATGGAAAATCACAATCAAGCAGAAATAGTTAGTCTAACAAGAGAATCTCAAGCACTCTTTTTTCCCCTCCTGAAGGAAACACTTTTTAGTGTTAAAACACTAGCTTTTTATTTCCAACCTCCAGGTAAAACAGCAAATTCATGTTTTTCATCATATCCTCCTCAATGAATTCTAAAGGACTACACTGCCTCTTACACAATAACCAACTGCCTCACCTTAGGGTAGAAGATGCTCCAGTGCAGTCAAATACCCCTTTCTTACCAGTAGGATCTCCACTAGAAGAGACATGAAGAGTAAACACAAGATGCGATTGGCAGACCAATATTTTACCAGCACAGCAAGAGTTATAGAGTATATTTTAGACTGGCAACATATTCATTCTTGCATCTAAAACCCCTTTTTAAGAAAACAAAATTGGTTTTGACTATCCATTATTTAAGCTAGGTTGGTGACAACTCAAGATTTTCCAAATCAGGAAGAGAAGCATTATTACTATTTTTCACTCACAAATAGCTTCCGCTGACACTTTTGGAAGTCTTCTTGTATTATGACTAAAAGCTGCTGAGGAAAAACATGAAAAAATAGTGAACAGAGCCTTATCACTTGTAGGCCTGGCCCACGCTTATAAAAGTTGGCTTTAGATGGAGTCACTGTTAGCACACCAAAACATCTCATACAATCTGGAAAGGGAGGACATTATGGATTAGGTGGGCTGTACTGCTTTTGCTTTAATGAAAACGTACACTGAGAAATGCCAAGTTTTTTTTACTCTCACACTGGCTGCATTCGCTGCTCCCTCATATATTATGTATTTATTTCTCTATTTCTGCAGACTCAGGGTTTGATTTCAGCTAGAGCTGCTTGTTGAATGGTTTTGTCTCCACAATTAATATTTGAGGAAGCAACAACTCAAGGATGACTACAAACATATCTATGGGAGACTATGGAGAGGTGAAGGAATCTGTTTTTCAGGTAGTTGCTAGGGAAGACTTCCAAAGAAATTTACACTCTGAATTATTTTGCAGGGAAAATCCAAACCAAACTTGCTCCCACTTACAGCAAAAGATAATATTCAGTGTTTTGTGACTCCTGGGAAATGACAAAGACCTATGGATATATATGAGCTTTTTCCTCTTCTTTAAGTACATATTTTGCTCTGTTACAAGGAGGTGGTTTTAGTATGTGCAAAAAAAATCCATGGTGCAAACACAATGTTTGCAGGAAATGAGGAAAATTGGAAATGCTGTACACAACATATGCCTAATACTGTTATCTACCCTGACAAAACTTTGATTACTTTCAGCAGAAATACTGTCCAAAAGAAACTAGAAAATTAGAATCCAAGTTTATTTGAGAACGGTTTCTCTTTAGATATCACAGTTTAAAAATTGCATCAGACAATTCTCAAGTACTTGTTTAACATACTACATACCTGATGTGTAAAACAATAAAGCAACAGACAGCATAGTGATTCTTTGAATGGAAAAAATATTTTATTCTTAGGTAAGTATGGTTCAATGTTGCTTTTGTTTAAAGGACATTTCATTACAGTGACTCTTTTACATCATTTACTTCTCTGTTGCCATTTGGCACTGGAGAGAACTTGCATATTTTCTGCCTTGAACCTCTACTGGTCACCTTGGAGGTCTGGGGAGGGTGAAGGAGGAAATAAGAAGATGACAAGGCCTTTGCAATGGTTTTCTTCCTTATTTCCTGACTTTGGAGAAAACAAAAAACCACAAAGCAAAACAACAATCTAAAAAACCCCCACCAAAGATGGTACTTTAATACTTTTAAGGTGATCCTGACTAGGAGAATAGAAGATTTTACCAATCTCCATGAGGAAAAATAAATAAAAAATCAAACATAAAAACCATGCCCTTAGAAAATGTAAGGCAAGCTGAAAATGAAAAAAAATAAATCAAATTTAAAAATAATCTTGGCAAACAAAGTATTTATTTCCTGCTGTCTCCAGTGAAATGTTGGCATAACATATAGTGTCAGGGCCAGAAATGCACTCTTCCCTTCCACAAGATTACCTTGCTGCACTCAGGGTCAGCTTGCTGATTAAAGTTGTTGCAAAAAGCCAGAACAAACCTCAATGGGGATTTCCCTCTTCTTTCTGTAGGAGCTGCTTTTAAGTGGAGGTCTTTATTTCTGGCATCCACATGAACTACCTGTCAAATAGCAATAAGAAAGGGCTGATCTGCAGAGGAAGGTAAGCCAGAAGCATACAACCAGCAAGGCAGTGACTTCACCAACACGGACGCAGTCCACAGTGTCTGAACAAGGAGAATGGTTCTGTGATAATATGCAGGGTCAGGAATCATTCAGTAAGATCACAGTAAGAAGACAAAGTCAAGACTGAATGAGTAATTCAAACCTAGGATAGGATCAGTCAGGTATAAAAGCATCTGCAGATGCAGTGCCAGTGCAGGGACAGTACAGATTACAAGTCCCAAGCAAAGCTGGTGGAAGGGAACACATGCTGAGGATTCTTCCCACTCTTCACAGTAGTTCTTCCTACTTGATAACCTGGCAGTCAGCTAAACTCCTAGAAGGAGGGAAGTGAATTCCAGTTCCTGACACATAACATTAGCATTCTCATTAAGATAATGCTTCTTCAGACAAAGAAAGAACTCTCCTAGAAAACAAATCATAACCTGCTGAAGGCACAGATGCAGACAGCTGGGAAGCATTTGGTGAGAGAACCTCCAAATCAAATAAAAGTAAGTTCAGTTATTCTCTTTGTCTCCAAATAAAAATGTTCGCATTGCTCTGACTTTTCTATTTTATCCCTATTACTCCCGTGGGTTAGTCATTACTAGTCTGTGTTTCTCTGCACAAGAAGCAGCTTTTTTGTTTCTGATTACATCGAAATTTAAATCCATCATAACTAATTAGGGTTTAGATCCTGGAGGGACTTCTATGCAGTCTAGAAACTCTACCAAACTTCAGGTTTCTTCGTGGACAATTGTCAATCTTCTGCTGCATATTCCTGATTATGAAAAATAGTCATTTTTTATAATAGACATACAGGCTGATAAAAATTCAAATTTTGTGTATTAAGCAAAATCCTGTGAATCTTATTCTCACTACTATTAATTGTATTTCAGGTTCAATGTTACAGTCAGTGTGACACAGCAGTCACTGGTTGTGGTTCAGAAATATTTGCAACATTGCATTTGTAAGTTTCTCAGTTTTAAATACATTTAAAATAAGTACTTATTACTATATTGAAATATATTACACCTTTCCTGTTTGGTAGGTAATTTTTACTATATTTGAGAGGCGGTTCTATTTAAATCATGACTGGTACATTATATTTGTTTGTTTGGCTTTTCTGGTTTTGATTTGGTTTGATTTGATTTGATTTGCTTGTGGGCTTTTTGATTGTTTTAGTTTTGTTTTCCAGTGAACTTCCAAGGGAAACTTAAACAATCTGGCTTAAATCAGAAAGTTTCTGTATATGACTCCCAAGAAGTGAAAAAATCAGTGACTACTTGCAATGAAGGATGACTGAGGATGAATTTTTCCTGTGTCATTTGGTTACAACCTTCTCTGCTACACAACACACAAAATTTCCTGCAGTAGGAAATACACTAGGACACTGTGCACATTATCTTTAAACTTCACTACAAATGTGGCATTCACACATTAAACCCTATGCTCAATAGCAGTGTATCTCTGCCCTCCATTAGCAATTCAAGGTAATGTTTCCCTGGGGTTTCTCTGTGCAAGCTAGAGAAATAAATTCAAAATCTCTTTTAAAGAATTACATTAGTTTATAGTTTGTATTTACGTCTTTGATTTTTTTGGCATACACCAGGAAAATCATATATCATATTCAAATTGATGGCACAATACAGAGCTCAATTCTGAGTATTAGCTGTGTTTTATCAGCTTCTCTAGCATTTGTGCCTGGAGCATTTTCTATTGTCTCCACTGTTCAGTAGAAAAATATTTGTATATTGTGAGTTTAAATATTGGATGACAGGAATCTCATAGGCTAAAGCTAAATCTCTTTGATAGACCTGTTTGCCAGAATTTGAACCCCCAGCAAAAAACTCACAGGAGATCTCTATTTTTTAATAGACATAGGCCAAATTCTGCAGGCCTAATTCAATGGCAAATTGCAATAAATATTTTATGGAAGCATAGGGAAAGATATTATTTGTCCTAAAACACTAATTACATTTTGTTCCTCATTGTGTAATAAACACATTTTCAATTTAAAAGCATTATTTGGACTGTTCTGTTTTGTGTTGTAATTAATCATTGTACAGTGCATAGCATCTTGACTCCTGTTGCTGCAGTACCCCTAATAATAATGAAAAATAAAGACATTTAAAGCAATACTTTCCACCACATATGTTTTCTAATGAAACCTAAGCTTTCCATATGACCCAGAAGAAACAATGACATCAATTTAAAAACAAGTTGAAGTTGTATATTGGCAGCCACATAGACTACAAACACATTATTATTATGAGTTTATTGTGAAAAGATATGAAAATAGGCAAAACAAACTAATAGTTCTTACCAATTCAATCAAAATGCATAAACTTCCCTGGACAGCAAAACCCATCATAAAAAGCAGGGGTTGAAAGTGTGCAGGCAAAGAGCACCAATGACTTGACATGATGTAGGACACAATCCACTAGTGACGGCTACTGCAGGAAACACAGCTTTCAAAATTGCCTGCAAAATCAGCATTTTTACTATTGAATTCCATCTTTCAAAGTTGTTACCAGTTCGGTACTTTTAAGCCTTGCAAGACAATGCTGCTTAGCGTAACACCATCAAAGGACCCTCCATCTGTTGATCCTTAATGAAAAGAGACTATTCCTGATTAGAAGTTTACAGTTTTCTGAGCCAGCTGCACTATATTTTTGTGTCAGAAAAAGAACTTTTTTCATCTCTTGCACTTGGGAGATGGTGTAAAAGACAATGACAGAACAATTAATTTAGTTCTATTTTGCAAGATTTCAGTATCAAGAACATGAAATTACAGAAGTATGGCTTATGAGAAAAATTCCATAACCTGCTGCCCTGTAATACTGTGGTTATTGCTAAAGGCAGGTCTCAGATCTTGATTTATCAAACTTGCTGCTCCTTAGAACTGAGGTTTGTTGGACTTTGTCTAAACCTGAGTTTTGATTTTACTTGGTTGACTACAGCACAGCTACATACAGGAAATACATACAGGATTTTTTTTCCCTCAGTAATTTGTTTGACTTATTTTGTTAGTGCTACGTTAGTTGTATAGTTTTATAGGCATAGTACCCACAAACAGTTATTTTGTGTAAAATTAGGTATTAATGACCATGCCATAATGATTGAGGTGAGATAGCTCAAGATAATCTGGCATGATAGCAGAGCCCTTGAGAAAGAGAGACCAAGGAGACCTTAAAGTACAGGCATAGGAAGACAAGAGATGGGGCAAAGACTGACATGAGGAGAGAGCATTTCCTTTTTGCCCTTTAACACATTCTGAACTTCAGAAAAAAGTAGCAAACAAAAACCAGGTGTCATTCTGGGAACTGCAGTTAGCAGCCAAAGGTCATACTGGTGGATTAAATGTATCTTAGTGATGCATATAGGTTAGTGAAATCACTTTCAGACTTCACTACTGTCAGTGTTTTAGGGACAGAAACTACTTTCGATGAGAATTGGGTCTCCATGCAAATATTTAATTTCTGAAGTTGCAGGCCCTACAGCAACTGTGAATATTCATGAAGATCCTCTTATTTTCAAATACAGACATTACTTTTTCTGTGTTTTATCAAAAAAAAAGCTCATAGAAATTTAGTTTTATTATACTGGGACTCAGGAATTTTGCATTCAGTAATTACCTGTATTTTTAAATGTCTAAGAAAGTTTTGACCTGGACTAACTCTTCCAAACAAGGCTTATGTAACATTAGAAATTATTACAAACATTTCAAAAAGTAGCTTAGGTGTGACTATGGTGTCCTGAGGAAGGAAAACATTAGGGTTTATGGATGTGAGCTTTTACATTTCAGCTGGCTTTGAGGACAGCACAGCCCACTTCCTTCACTAACATCAGTGTGGATCTTTGAAGGTTCTGAAGTCTATGGCAAAGACCAATTCCTATTTTGTTAAATAGATCATAGACAGACATGAAATTAGAGTAGGTCTGGTAAATTCCAAAAGAAATATTTGGAGTGGATGATCTCTGCACAGAGAAGCAGAAGATAAACATAGTCCTAGAAATGCTACACATTTAGTTTTGCAACCTTTTCTAGAGAATTATTTGTCTGACCTAGAAACATCATAACAATACAAATATTAACAGAGATGATAATAAATAATTTCATTTATATTGGTTTGCATTTTTATAACAATGTTCACCCTGAAGTTCAGTAAAGCATTCAGACAGAAAATAAGGCATGTTGTGTTTTATGGACATGTATTCCATTATATCAGATTCATATACATAACTTCCATAGCTGAAGTCACAGTCTTTAACAAATGGGGATTTACCTCCTCTTACTTTCCAGCATCTTTACTAAAACTAAATTGAGTATCTACAAAACTAAAATCCTAGTTTTTGTAGCTTGAAATAGGAAAACATAAAATCAAATAAGATTGTAACATACTTGTCTGTTCTGTAAGAATCAAGGTTGGAAGGGAGTACAGTGGGTCATATGGTCCAACCTCCCTGCTCAAGCAGAGTCATTCTAGAGCACATTGCTCAGGACTGCTTTCAGAGAGTTCTTGAATTTCTCCAGTGAGAGAGAGACTCCTCACCCTCTCTGGCCAGTCTGTTCCAGTGCACGGTCACCCGTGCAGTAAAGAAGTTCTTCCTCGAGTTCAGGTAAACTTCCTATGCATCAGTTTCTTCCCATTGCCTCTTGTCCTATTGCTTGATACCACTGAGAAATAATGAGAAATACTATATAGAACACAAGAAACTATGTGTAGTTATCTTACTTAACTCTCTGAACTTGTATCTTGGCTTCTTTCCTAAGCATGCCCTTCCAGATTTGAAAGGGAATTTTTCTAAGGAAAAATGAAATAAAATTGGCAAAATATATCCTCAATATTCTTGTATTTACAGTCAAACACTTAAATTTTAAACACAGTATTGTCCCCCATCTGTGAAAAAAAGTTTTCTTAAGCATCATTAAAACTAAATAATGTTTTAGGTTTCTACATTGAATAGCTGAGTATGCATTACATAATTTCAAACATGAAATGTCTGAGAATTTTAAGAATATGTAATATTCTTAAATAAAGTCTGAATAAGACTTGAGACTTGAATGATATACTCAACAATAGCACAGTTAATAGAACCAGTGTTTAGGTTCAATGTAGAAAGCCCATTTAATTCATTCTTTCCTATGAAATCTATACCTCGGTTTTTTATTTTCATTGAGGGAATCTATCAAAGTCACCTCTATGAATAGGCAAATAATGCTATTGCATTATTAAATGTTCACAAGATATAGTCTTACAGAGCTGCACATTCTGGCTTTTTCTTTGATTACTTGGTTACAGAAAAACTATCTTGATTGTTGTTGGAATCACAAGGTAGGAACCACATATATTTCCTCTTTGTTAATTAAATCTGAAATAGTGGAAAAAACAATTTCTCATACAGAAGTAAACTTAATAACATATGAAAACATAAGGCTCAAAAACCACGCAAAACAGAATGAAAAACAGGTGGATATCCGGAGCTTCTTAACAGAGTTTATACAGTATGCCTTTTATTCTAAATTACTTTGACACTGTTTAGCTCAGTGTTTCAGGCTTAAACACTGTTTTGAACATTAATCCCTGCAGTATTAAACATCTGTTTATCTGGAGAGCAACCATACATTTTATCTACTGAAGATACATTAGTGAAGTCCTGAATTATCATGCTGTGATATTTTGTATTGATACATTCTTAAAACAGTTTATCCTACTTCACTACAGACATGAAGGTCAAGTAGATATTTCCATATATATTCAATATGAGCACAAATTCCCCACAGCATATGTAGAATCTAAAGCTATACCATAGACAAGTATGTGCTAACATTTGTATTCTCAAAATACATTTAAAATTTCAGTATTAATTCAGTGTTTGCAGAAAAGGCCATTTGCTGATTCACAGTGATTCTCCTTTAAAAAATGTGACCATGACAGTCCTGCCTTCAGCTGAAGAATAAAAACCAAACACTAATGTATCAAACTGCACAATGCACAATTTTGTAATAGCACCTCACATGCAACTACTGTTTGGTTTGCATGGGGTAGATCAGATTAGATGCAGAAAGAAGTCGGGAAGAAAAGTACCAGAAGAGTACTTGGAAAGTGAGCTCCTTTCATTCCAATACATGCAACAGTGCTCTTCCCATCTGTATTGGGAGCCTTGTGGAAAACATTGCACTCTTCATAGTGTTTCTTGATAACTCACACTCACTCTGTTGTGCTCCAGGCTTAGGGCTTGAGTGGCCCATAGGTTAACATGAGCTGCTGTTTTAAGGGAACTTGTTGGTATATCCAAGATCAGTTTGTGCTGTGCTGGTTGGTGTTATGACAGAGATAATATTCAAAAATGTCAGGATATGGTATGTGATTCTCTTTGTTACAAAAAAACCAAAGGGTATACCAGCATGGGAGAGAGAAAAAGTCCTCTCCATGATTAGGATCTGAGTAGAGTGCTTTAGGATAGTCTACCCATGGTCTGTGCTGCATGAAAGAAGGGTTGTCAGCATACAAGGGATGCAAGTTGTTCTATATATAGTCCTCTTCATAAGCTCTTATTAAAACAACTGTTCTATTACACCATGTGTTACTGGGTCTTTTTCACAGAGATCTGCAAAAAACTTTGCACTGCCATACACCTCTCTGCTTGCACCCTCCCTTCAAAGGCAGAACACCATCCACCCTAACTGCCTGTCTTGCAACATATAGGCCTGTACAGGCTTACACACTTTCACTACCAGATCTACACTCATACAATTGTATGACCATAATTCTATCCATTTTCACTTTTATTTACCCATGCTAATCTTTTTTTATCTCCATGAACATCACTTAGCTGATGCAGACCACTCAAAACACTTGAGACATCCGTTGAATGTGTTAATGAGGTATTCCATATGCAACTGGGAAATCAGAGATTTTTAGTTGATACTGTGATATTTCCCATGAAGAACAGATGATTTGAACTTGTTGAGGATTCTGTGAATTCATTGGTTGTTGCCTGTAACTTTTTTTGTATCTGCGTTGAAAGAGATTCAATTGTATAAATGTGTCATTTTCCACCATCACATGACCTTACACATACTCTTTTGTAAACACTCAGAGTAACCAGAAGTTTCTTCTGATAGCTCTATATTTCTGAATAGTCTTAGAGGTACCCCTTATTTTTGATGAACACCATATATTTCCTTCTTGTGTTGCAGACTCCAGTTTAATACCTCGTCTTTTTTTCCTGCTGTCTTTCCCTTTCAGTCTTTGACTAGAATTTTCAAGATACTAGTAACATAAAATTGATAACCTATTAGGCCTAGCTTGTGTTTATCCAAGAAGTCTGGATTAGTAGGTAGGTTATGTAAGGCATAAACTATCTGACATGATTCGTTAAATGTGTTTAATGAGATAATTTTTGATAAAGATAGAGAAAAGGAACAACCCTTTTTGACCACTCCTGAGAGATTACACAAGAAATCCCATGAGTCAAGTAGAAATCCCTATCAACCACGTTGTTACAACAAAACTTAATTTAATTATCAGTGCATCTACCTATGTCAGAGTCTGATGTTAGACTACAGTGCTCATATTTCAGTAAGAGTTTTGACATTTTTTGACTTTCTAAGGATGCAGTTTTAACCATGGAATAAAGAGCTGGACTTCATGTTCCAGTTCTCAAGACAGGAACTCAGGTGCAAGGTCTTAATGTAGTAAATGTATTGAGAGATCCTTTGACTGATGGAAAATCTAAACACTGAAGAGGTAGAAAATCAAAACTCTCAATTTGTTTCTGGATTCAGTTGAATTTCTACAATAATCATATATGAGGGAGCCACCTAAAATGGGACAGTTCTCTAAAAAACCAGATGCATTGGACTCAAGGTGTTCTTTAGTTACAGTTGCTGTTTTGAATTATGAGCACAATAGTGTCAATATGCTGCCATGTGGAAGCACCTATGACTGATGTAACTACCCTCTGGACTTAGGAGTATGGGACTTAGGAGTATGGTACTTTCTTACAGTTTGCTTGAACATGAAAGTTGGTTCATAATATTCTACTGCATCTAGAATGAAGAGGTCTCAAATCAATGTTCTTATGATTTAGTGTCCCTGAAACATAAAATAAAATTAAATTTAAAAAAAAAAATGGGAAAAGAAATTCAGTTTGTTGCAATAAAAATACTCAACGTTGCACAATATCCACCCTGAAATTTTGCTTATACCTACTAAAGAACAATCTATTTCTTGCATACATGCAAGCACGTCTTGAGCACACTTGCAAGATAAGATATGCTTATAGTGTACTACAGATACTTGTTGCTATCAGTTAAATCTGATCATTGCTTTAGGAGAAAAAAAGTATCTGCTGAGTAGACATTGTATCTCCAGCTATTCCTTTATCTGAATCTATGATGTTCCTATATAAATTCTTAAAAAAAAACCCTTCCAAACAACAAAAAAAACCCCACAAACAAGCATAAAAACCAACCAAACACCCAAGCAATGAAACTAAACCCACAACCTCCCCCCAAAACACATAAAGTGAAACATAAACAGTGTAGGAAAAAAGAGAGTTCGAGCTGGTAGGGGTTAGAAGCACAATCTGTGAAGCACAATTCTCCTAATTCTTGGTTTATGCTAATTTCCACAATTGCCCTAAACAATTCCAGGTTACAAAACACACTACTGGATTTTTCAGAACACAAAGCCTGAGGCTTGCCATGCAGGTTCGTTTCTAGACTGGGGGATGGGGGATGTGTGTGTGTGTGTGTGTGTATTCAATTTCTTTTCTTTCCTTTTTAATATGCATTCTAAAACCCACAGATTGCATAAAAATTTAAAAGTGTTCAGAATGTCAGTGCACTGCAATGTTCATGTTTATATAACTGTCACAAAAAGAACACAGAGAAAGATAGCTTTGAACCTGGGCTCTGCTAAACAATTTTTCTTTAAGGGAGATAAAATAATGAAAAATACTTGCTTAAACTGCTGCCCAAACTCTTATTGTTTATACCACTCCTGGAAAAGACCCCAGGGAGCAGCAGCGGAATCTGTGCTATTGATTGGCTGGTTAAATAGAGGCCTATTAGATTCAGACAGGCTAGATTGATTATACAGCAGCAGAAGGAGCTGAGTGAACGTCAGGGTGAGAGAGAGGAAGAGCAAGCGAGAGAAAGCGTGCAATAGAGGGAGACTGTACACACTATAGCATCAGTATGTGACTGCCGGTGCCTGATAACACTGATATTGAGCTCCTTCAGTGGAGAACTTGCTGAGCTTCCTTTTTTTCATTTGCAAGAGGATGTCAGCTCTAAGCCAGTGCAACTGATGACAGACTGGACGTTGGAATAGTTCATTTTACTTGCAATTACATCTCTCATGAAATACATCTCTGAAGAAAGGCTTATTACAGAAGACAAAAATTCATCCTCTCCCCTTATCTCACATAATACTGATGATATACAGAGTTTGATCTTCCAGGTAAGGAAATTATAATTTTCTTTTCTGAGCAGATTAAAAAAGGAATTATTCTTTTGTATCTTGCATGTTAAATACAAGCTTTAGCATCTGTTCTCAGAATGCATTTTTTGCGCTTGCATTTCTTTCAGTCACAGATTATATGTGTCAAATATTATGTACACTGGAAGACAATTTGCAAGAGGACATGGTTTTGCATTGCATTTATCATGCTTAACTCTTCTAGTAAATGGGAATGAAACAACCAGAAAAATTATTTCTAACTACTTGGGTGATGTTTTAATGTAACTTGTCCCACACATGCTAAGCAGTCTGGATTAATAACGGCATGCAAGAGCTCACATACAATTAATTTATTAGTGTACATGTTCTGAAGCCAGATAGAGAGAACATTTACCTGAAGGATTTTTCAGTGCTTGTCAGGAGTTCGAAATAGTGTCTGTCTTTCGACTGCAAGCTTACCACAACTGAACAAATATGGTCAGCCTTAAATAATATGACATTAAACTGCCTTTTTTTTTTTTTTAATAGATATATTAGTTATTGCTAGCATTACATCTGCAAAGCAAAGATCAAGTTTTATACCCTAAGACATGAAACCTAGGATGATCTGTTACACTGTGCTGCATATTTGATGCAGCCATCCCATGGGCTGATTGCTTGTTTTGATGTGACATTGACACTACTGTCTCCTAATTGCCTGTCTCTGCATAAAGTTTCTACATATTTACTTCAGGTATGCTGTAAATGGTTTTGCTGTGACAGGTTGTGAGGAATTACTGTGATTTTGAAAGTGATAGGCTAAAACTGAAGTAACCATACTTCTGGTTACGAAGCAAGTCAGGAAGTTGATCAACTTGGGATTTATAAACCATGGGAACATAATGCTAAGAAGACAGCATTGTCACTTCATTAGTAGCATATTCCTAACAGATGTGATAATCTGAACCACCTTCCTCTTCAGTTTGTGCATTCTGCTCCTGAAGAGTTTTTCATATACCAGCTATTGTGATTACTCCGAGTGAGGTAGAGGCATCAGTCTATTAATATAAGCATGTAGGTAGACTTGCACCCAGCCAAGTACAACATTTCAATGCTTTGTCAACTAAGAAATTACTTATAGCAAGATCTTGGTGTTAGATTGTGCACTTACCTGTAATCCAATTTATCCAATGACAAAAGCATCACAAATACAGAAAAGCACTTTCTTCTCTACTCTGAATTTTTGTATAAATTTCTATAAAACACCATACGCAAATACTTAATGACTTCTCAAATTCTAAATGTGGAGTTACCAAAATGATTACTTCAAATTTTGTAAAAGAAAGACATTATAAATGTTGACAACCTTAGGCATACAGAGATTTTGTGGAAAACTAAGAATAATCTGAGTGGGTGTCTAAGTGGTCACGTGAAAAAAATGTGTAATGCTTAAGAGAAAGCCTCATCTTCTACAATATATGATATGAATAAGCACAGACAGAAGCAAGAGCTAAACTGATGAGCCAAAACTACAGGATTACTTAAACTGTATAGCATCTGTGCTGCTTTATTTCTGTATATTTTCTCTATGAATAATGTTTATGTAGTTTCTTACATACACAAATGATCCATGTCAGCAATTTCTGTGTTTCCTTTTGAAATTCTTTCCAGGTAGTAAGTAATTCTCTTGGGGTCACATTTTGCCACCGTAGCTTTCATTGAGTGGTATTTTACTCCACAAAACACTGCCAAAGGTGAAGACTGCATACACTGACTTCTGAGTCAGAGTGCAGAATCTGACCATAAAAAATGGAGAGAAATTCTTTATATTTTAATCACCTGACTGAAAATTTTAACAATAAGACAACGACATGGATATCAAGAGTTAGAGCTACCAAATATGTACAATATTTTGTAAGGAGCTAAGATAACTGAATGTCTAATTCACTTTGGATTCTTACAAAGCTTAAGGCCTGACTCAGTATATTTCATGTGCAGTTCAAATTGCAAAAAATAATCCTTTATGTAAACTCAAAAGCTTTCTTACAGCTTTTATTAATCTCTCTCTTTTCTCTCTGAAAAACCTTGTCCATCTGTGCTCTTTAAATATACCTTGCAATTTTTTGTTTGGAAATAAAATCATGGTAATTCCGTGATTTCAAAGTCAGCAATATGGTCCCCTCCAGGTTAGTATCTGTTAGTAGTCAACCTTAAAATACCAAATAAAGCTAAGAAATGTTTATTTTTGAAAAAAGAATATTACATTTGAACTTTTTTTTAAGCAGAAAAGAGAATCAGAAAAAAAATTTAGTTATATGATATTCATTTCCACATTACAGATTCTAAGCATCTTCTTTTGTCAAGTTCAGGAAAAGAAATGGAATAAAAAAATCAAATAAGAAGATTCAAGAGTTTATATACTATAAATTGTGCATTTTCTTTCAAGTCTTGAATGTTGTTAATGTGGACTTTTTGAAACACTTTAAACTGATTCAGTTGTATTACCTTTTTCTTACAAAGATTAATTTGTTCTTTTTGAAATTAATGTTGCATTCCTTTCCATCTTGAATTGACAGAATGTGAAATTTATTTTTATTTTCCTAGCTAACCTGAAGCCATTAGGGGGCTCTTTCCTCCTATGATATCACACAGCAAGCTGCAATAAAAAGATATATCTACTTATTAGGCTTGGTAGAAAAAGAAGTTCCACTTGAATTAATTTATTCTGGGTGTGGGGCATTTTAATAATACAGAGCAACTTAAAATATCTCATTTGTTTGTTTGTTCGTTTGTCTGTTGGAGAGAGTTCTTCCTATTTTGGGGTTTTATTGCACATGGTTTAAAAGTGATATATCCTTCACTGCCAGTTGGATGGTTATGTTTTGAAGTTACCTTGTGTCCCATAAAACAGAGGAAGCAGGGAACACAGCAACCATTTTGAAGTAATCTATGGGATTACTAGATCAAGCTAACAGCCTGATTAGACTGAATATGAAGCAACACATATATTCAAAAAGCTAAAGTTTGCTTATTCCAGTAACTGTGACCAACAGTGCATCTAGCACTGAAAAAATACACAACTGATAAGAACCTAGATTATATAGAACTGACATAATCTTTACTTAGACAGCTTGCTTTCAGAAGGTCTAAGTATATAACCAGCATTTTTGGATACTCTTTATTTCACAAACTAAGAAAGGTAATTTCAATTCTGCGAATATTTACTCATGTGAGCAGCTACACTGAAGTTACTGTGGAGCAAATTCCAGTATACTTTGTTCTGCCTGTAATGCCTTTAGTAGTTCCTATCAATTTATTGAACCACTTCACCTGAAATCAGTACTGTTTGTACAAACTGAAGTAAGTTTATTTTATTTCTTGAGGAATTCCTTGGAATGAACTATACAATAGCTAGATGCAGACTAAGAAGAAGAAATAGATTTGTTGCAAAGCACAGCAAGGTGGTTGCAAACACTGCAGTAGCATGCTGAGGTGAGGCCAGGAGAAACATGAGTGTCAAAAGACGAGCAAAATAATTGCCCACCTGTTCCAGTTTTGAAGAATTATATTATTCCTGCCAACCTTGAAAGAAAAAATTCCCATATTGGTAAATGACTTTACCCACCCTGACAACTCGCTACTTTACGTTGTTTAGCTTGGAGAGATTCTAATACTACCAACTCTGTTCAAGAAAAACAGAAAAAAAACAAAAGAAAAGGGAAGGGAAGGGAAGGGAAGGGAAGGGAAG
>NW_020956445.1:93891-140138 GCF_003031625.1 Empidonax traillii
AGAAAAGAAAAGAAAAGAAAAGAAAAGAAAAGAAAAGAAAAGAAAAGAAAAGAAAAGAAAAGAAAAGAAAAGAAAAGAAAAGAAAAGAAAAGAAAAGAAAAGAAAAGAAAAGAAAAGAAAAGAAAAGAAAAGAAAAGAAAAGAAAAGAAAAGAAAAGAAAAGAAAAGAAAAGAAAAGAAAAGAAAAGAAAAGAAAAGAAAAGAAAAGAAAAAGTCTGGAGAAGAGGAGACTGAGGGGAGACCTCATTGTGGTCTACGGCTTCCTTACAAGGCACAGCAGAGAGGCAAGTACTTCATGACCAGTGATACACTCAAGAAAATGGCATGAAGCTGAGTCCAGGGAGGTTTAGGTTGGATATTAGGAAAAGGCTCTTCATCCAAACCGTGGCCAAGCACTGGAACAGGCTACCCAGAAAAGTGGTCACATCTCCAGGCATGATAGAGTTCAAGAAGTGCTTGGACAATACTGTCAGGCACATGGTAAGACTCTTGGGGCTGTCCTGTGCAGGGCCAGGAGCTGGACTTCCAGATCCTTGTGGGTCCCTTACAACTGAAGACATTCTAGGATCTTATGTTGTTATGTGAGCCCTAAATCAGACCAAACTGATGGAAGATGGCAGGAGGTGTTTGGTAGAAGCAAGTAGAAGAGACCACTTCTTTGTTGGAGCTAAGTGCCCCAGCAGTAAGATTCTTTTCTCCTCTATAAAACACAGTTTAATTCTATTGTATGCTCTACTGCCTTGAAATCAATGAACTTTTATTTAAAACACAAAAATTAAACCCATATAAGATTCTTGCCACAAAGTTTTTGCAGAGTTTCACTCCAGAGGTAACTCTAATTTACTGGTTGGTTAATTTATCCCTTATATAAACACACTATGCAAAGCACTTTGAAATACTTTTGAATAAAAACTGATGTGTAAATGTAAAGTATTATTATGGTAAATAGAAGTCACTCAAACTTCAGTTAATGAAACTTGCAACAGTCTGGGGTGCTATATTAAGCATGAATAAATAATTTATCTCTGATGAATGTTTAAAGATTGATAAAAACAATTCTTTAGTCCTAAATAAGAAATACTTAGCGCTTTTTTTTTTTTTCCTATTTCATGTTTTCTATATTACGTGAGGGGAATAATTCATATGACTAGATTTTAGAAGTAGAAAATTTTGTAATAGCAATTCATGTACATATTGTCAAAACATTTTAAGGACAAGTAATAACAATGTAGTCTAAAATACACATCAGAATGTAATGAAAAGCAAAATCTCTTGCTCCTTTTTTTTTCTCTATACAGAAAAAAATTATATAACTTAGCAAATGGAATTGCATTGAAACAGCAGCCTGCAGCTTCCACTTATTTGCATAAAATTGCTGCATTAAACTAAATTCATACATATATGAATTTACATATATATACATATATATATATGTATATATTATGGCATCCCTGCCCATAGCAGGGGGGTTGGAATGAGATGATCTCTAGGGTCTCTTCCAACCCTAGCTATTCTATGATATGATTCCATTATATATGTGCATATATGTCTATATATTCTATATTTAAACTAACCCTTTACTGTCTGCATTCCACACAGATGCATATATACCTGTTGCAGTGAATTTGCAACTTTTAACAATACAACCATGTAGAACCAAACACGTTACCTGAATTCTACAAAAGAAGTGGTTTTTTTGGTTGTGAAGCTGCTTGAGGGTACAAGTTATCAGAAGGATGTCATTAAGAAATGCAGACCAGCAGATCATAAGATGCCAGCATCCTAATAACAAAATCTTACTTTCCCTGGTTTGAAAGTATTTTGTTCACATAATCTGTTTTAATGCTGTGAGATAGCAGAAAGCCTTTGCTATGCAACATGTAACAAAATACCATTGAAATACACAATATAGTTTGGAGTAAAGCTCTTTAAATTTTGGGTTTACTTGAATTTCAAAATATTTAGAGCTGGCCCAAAAGCGTTGATCCTTTGCACAATACTGATTATGTTTGGCTCTGGAACAAGGCATGGACAAATCTTGCTCTGATCAGTGACTATTAACTGATTATTCCAATAGTCCGTGGAATAAAAAGTTAGTGAACAAAGTTCTGCAGAGCAGATGATAGTAAAAAGTAACTCATTGTCCTTCTCTGGCAGAGCTGTAACACCAAGGATTATTGTGCTTAAGCAGTAATAAAGCTATGGTAACATCTTAATTATTTATACACCTTCCTCTTTTTTCTCTTAAAAAGTTTTTGTAACTGGTTTAGGATATGGGACTCTGAAGGTTTTTTTCCTTACCTCCAGTTATCTGATATTAAACAGAAAAGCAAAACAAACAAACAAACAAACTACATCAAAAGACCCTGAAATTTGTCTTTAGACAAGATGTTAAAGGTGTACAGAATTAACTGTTAAAAATTACTATGATAAATTTTTTTCATTTAATATAGTGAAACAATAGTGTTGTTCTTAATATTGTGCAGTAATCAGTAAGTAGCAGCTCTTTGTGGCCCAGAATACTCAACAATGACAGTATGAGTATTTTGTAGACTATGGAAATTATGTAAACCAGAAAGAAAAAAAGGAATATATTAGATTCCTTTAAATTCCATGAATTTTATTTCTAAAAATCTGTTTTTCATAGTGGTACACAGACTGCACTGACTTCTACAAACTACTCAAATTACATTCTAGTGTTTTGCTCTTCTTGAATTCCTAAGACCCATTGATAACTCAGTTCTATGCAACATAGCTCTACTGATATATGTGAAGGGACAGTTCTGAAACTAATGTTGCAGCTTTCACGTGGAAATGAGAACAAATTCATCCCACAATTCCTGCTACAGGCGCATTTTATAGAACCAGATTAAATAATCGAAACATATCCTTCATATTTTTGTAATTTAACTTATATATTGTATTATTATATACTAATACTATATTTTTTTGTAATTTAACTATACCGTCTGTATACTGTATGGGGAACCAGCATTTGAAACTATCTTCTTAAATGAAATCAAGAGTAAATATCTTACAGGGAAACCTTAAAAATTAGAATTTAAATCACCTTTTTTTAATGTTTGTTTCAATATGTAACTTATGCTTTTTGTCAGTGTAGCAATATGGAAAGACATAAAGAATTCTAGTAGGACTTTGTTTTACTCAGAATCAGCTCTTACATTAGGGATGATGGAATGGATCCACCCCAAAACTTTATAAAACTCACTTAAATTTTCTGTTATCCACTCTTAATATTGACACATTATGGAGGTATCAGAGAACAGCATTATGCAAAATTATAACATATTTAACAAATCATTCTCTCTTGGTAATACTGTCTTGGACCTAAATAAGTTATACAGCTGTTGTTTTACGTGACATTCTTTTAAACCTCTATTTCATTATAGATGCATATGTATGCACAACTGAATCACTAGAGAATTTCCTTTAGAGATCTTAATCAACCAATCACTTGATCTACTGCTCCTAGTTTTATTTCAGATAAAACAAAGTATATGATGGAAATTTCATTTCCCCCCCCACCCCGAAAAAGCATGAACACTCAAAGTCATTGAATAAATTATTTCAGTAAGTCACTGATTCTCATAAACAGTCTACTTCTCTTGAAATCAGATCCTAAGCACGATTTTATTCCAGTGTTCCAAGAATCAGGATGATTATTTCTTCTGAGCCAACAAAACTGTTCTGGCATAAAGCAGCGTATAAATTTTGGCTAATGTAGCATATTTCAGATGATATGTTGTCAAATTAATTTCCATGGCTTTTAATTATTCTTATTTCATTATATTTTAAAGTAATGAAGCCAGAAGTAATTTAATTCTGTGATTTTGTATGACACTGAAGTATTTCCAGTGTCTTTTTATCATCCTGAGCACAGGGGCTGCTCCTTGTGCCTTACACTATGCATTATTCACAACTTTATATACCCAAAAATATATATTCCTAACAATTCTGAACAAGTTTTTTGACCAAAAAAAAGTCCCTTTAAATTTCCTTGTTTAGGAAATGGAAAGCAAGATGTAATGAAAGCCCACATTTCTATTGTTGTTTGATGTTATAACTCTTTCTCAAACAAGAAATTGATTCTTTAACACAAGCCAGACACATAAGATTGTTTATCTTGACAAGGACCAAAGAAATATGGCACCACTTTTCAATCCATGTTATATTTTCTGACAAATCTGCATGTTATTATTTTATATTAACAGACATTTCTACCCTCTTACTCCCATTCTCTTCTCAGGAAGAAAATAACCCTAGAGGTATTATGGTTTTAGAGAATAGCTGTAAATACAATTCTTGTAGATATAATTCATAAAATTCAGAAATCACAGAAACACTGCTGAAAATGTTCTATGACAGCTTAAAACTTTAAAGATGTGAAACAATATTTAGTGTGTTTGTGTCATCAGAGATGCTAGATTAATTTCATACCAATAAGCATGGATTAAATCAATCAGCAAAACGCTCAAAGTCTAAATTTGATACTTTGGAATCATGTAGGAATAGCTATGCTTCTCTTTCATCACGCAGTATTGGTTGCATTATCTAGAATGAGAATTGTGCCTGACATGCAAAGATGTAAGCTCCTTGGGAATTACAGCTACAATTTGTTTACATATAATCATACACAAACCAGTGCATACAGATATCTACAACTGTAGAACATGTCCATATAACCACAACCCAGAAGATTCCATTTGAAAAGTGAAAATTTCCAGTGCTCCAGGACTCTAAAAAATAAAATTTATCTACCAGGAAAACTGAAATGGAAACAAACTGTGCATCGTGATAAAACAGTATGCTTGTTCAGCAGTAATATTTTGCTGTGAATGACCCCCTTACCTGCATTTAGCATGTGTTGATTGCTCAGTTCACTGAAGCACAGGACGCTGAGTAGAGACATCAGTCAATAAAGTAATTTACAATGATCAACCTTCTGGGCAGACTGTGGGATGAACTAGTCATTACTGTTTTCTTCTGACTGAGGAAATCTGTTCCGTTATTGATAAATATTCTCCAAACAAATTCTCCAGCCTCTCTAACATATTCTCCTTACAGAGAAGTGAGACGGTAAATTCAAAACTGATTGCACTTGAATACAGCTTAACAAGAAGAAACATCTCTTTTTAACCTACCAGACTCTGATAGAGGTATTCATCAATAACATGATTGGTTTAATAATAGAAGCTGATGTCAGGGTGGCCTCAAGTAAAGGAAACGACTTCCCTTAAAAGTGTCAGAAGCAATGCCGAAACTGATGGCCACCATTCCAATGAAGCAGAGAGCAAAATATGGGCATAACATCTGACATGCTTCCACTGACTGTAACTGAATGTCCCCTGCAGGTGTGCTAAGGGCCAGGCTCTCCAGGCGTACCCCAGTAAATCCTCTCCTGCTAGACGGGAAATAAATTGCTTCATTTCAGACCCCTGCCAAATCTCCCTCTGTGGGATGAGAAGCACCCTGACATGGACTGGGGACCAGGGCCAGGGCTGGGACTGGAGACTGAGGCTGGAGGCCAAAGCCAGGGCCGTCCACAGAACCTTCAGGAAATTTGCTGTTAGTGTGGGAAGGAGACATTCATGCCAGGCACAAGATAACCAGGGGATAGGGAGGGCAGTCTTGTGCCATGGTGTTGCTGTGGGAGGTGTCTCCTAGTCAGTGAGAGAAGGGAGTGAGAGGGACGTAGGGCTGTGAGGCCAGGTGAGCCCTGTGAGTCAAGTGTTTTTCTCTTGGTCTGTGTGGGACCCTCCCTTAGAGTCCTGTACTGTGGGGGGCTACCTTGTTCTTTGTGTGACCCACTGGGGCTGGGGCACTGGGTTTGCTGCTGGGCTTGCTGTAGAGGAGCACTGGTGGTCCTGGCAAGGGGGCAACCAGACTTGGAGGGGCCAAGAGTGAGATCCTTGGACAACTGGGGAGTTAAATCTCAGGGAAACTCGTCTGAGACATTGCAGCCAAGATGTGTTTGTCAGTGGGTGGTGGTGGATGAGATGCCAGTCACCAAGGCTGAATCCTTTTAAATAAGAAGAGGTTTGGGAGAAAAGAAGGGGAATAGGTAGGGGGAGTTCCTGGAGGTGGTAAATTCAGGAGTGCTAGTAGAGAAGATATGTAGTGTAAGAGGAGTTGACTTGGTATAAGAGTTGTGCTTGATAGTGCTATTTGCAAAATAAGGCCATATTGTGGATCCTTAGCTAAGGAGCTGTGTTATATCCTGGATGCTTTTTAATAAAAGCTAGATAAGGAAATAAAAACTATTCACCTCTGAAGGCTGGGGTTGTAGAGGTTTGTGTTTAGTTTCACTTTCCTCTTTTTACCAAAATATTGAATCGTACTGAATGACACTCTCCTATGTTGCTGGTAAACCAGTCTAATTGAAGTAAGGGTGAAAGTGTTTTAAAATTTGGGTGCTTTATCTCTGTTCAGTGTGTAAATCCAAATGAAACAGCATCAAGAAAGCCTTAGAGAGATGTGCAGCTGATGCATGTTTCAGGGATTCATGTGCTGGGAATTAATTCAGCTAGGCTGCTGACAGATGGAGGGAGTCTCTGGCCTTTGCCTTATTTAATCTTGCCATTCCATTGACAGTGGCCAGAGTAGCCCTTGAACAAGCTGTCATTACTCATTGCTGCCAGACCTGTTGCAGGCAATTCCCATAGCACTTCATTAACTATCCATGACCTCCTTGTTTCAGAAGTCTTTAGTTTTCCAAAATTGTTTTTCTCTCAAACTGTCAGTCTGTTAAAAAAATGTAGAAAAATGATGGGCAGTTCATGAAATGACAATGGCTCTATGGCATAGGCTCACATTCAGAGATTAATTATGTCCCTAACTCTCAAGCACGATATGTCATACTGATCATAAAATAGGTTATACCTGAACTGGAGAGCCTATGCCATAGAGTTTTCCTACACTTCCTAGGTTCACCATGAAGGATGCTTTTTTTTCTGAATTAATGGACTCATAACTGATGCCATTTGGACTGTAGTTGTGGAAAAACTTTCTTTCTTTTCTTCCCCTCTAGTAGGGAGTGTAGTGCCTAAAACTCAAATTTAGTTGATTAATTAACTTTCATATTTTATTCAAATGTTTGCTTAATATTACTGAGTTACATCAGCCTAACTGTGATAACTGGAAAAAAGAAACCTATATTAGACCTCAGCTTTCACTCATAGTACCAAATTCTGCACTCTTCTTCATCAAATGCCATACTGAAAAAATAAATAGCTAGGGATAGTTCTCAGTGGAATTTAAGATTATTTCAGTGGGAAAATACAGTTTTGCCATGTTTCCTTCCCTTTGGAGACTTATGAACTGTTGAAGAAATCACTTAAAACATACCAAGATGTAATACGGTTTTCCTTACTCTCTGTCTTTATTGAGTCACCCATCAGTATATGTAAGATTTAAAATTGTTTAGTTTCTAAAATTTTTCTTCTGGGTCACTGAAGTTATCTGATTTTTCAGAAAGGTCTTATCAATTGATATAAAAATTAAAAAAAATCTGAGTTTTTTTGCTTGGATTGTGAAAAGAAGTAAGTGATTTCTGGAGATCTTTTGCTGAATTGTGAAACTACTCTGGACATTGCAAGATGAAAAGCAAACTTAGTATAATATTTCTTGGACCTTGGTGATAGTAAAAAGCATAATCTCTTCACTCTCTTGCCACTGAGGAGTACATATTGCACGTTTCTTCAAGTATGCTTGCAAATGGATAACTTTCTGTAACTGTTTTTTCAGATGGACTGAGAATTAGCAGAAAGAAGCATGATATAATAAATAAAAACAAAGAAGATAAATTCTTTGATTTTTTCTAACTGAAAAAAAAGACCCAAAACCAACCAACCAACCAAAACCAAAACCAACAACCAACTGAAATTTCAGGCCTTCTCTCATCTCTTACCTCGGGCCAAATGAAAAGTCTGCTATCAGAAGACTCTCTTTCAGTTCAAATTCTTATGGCAAGGGGTCCATAACTTAAATATAAGTTGTAACTGTAAGGTTTTTATTTGACTAATGAAAGTAGAGCTTTTACTGCATTGTGATGTTATTTTCAGGCTGCTGAAATATTTACATGGGTTTGGTATTTTTTCACTAACAAGTGTTATTATATACAGCCATTTACTGAATTCAAATAGCACATAGTTTAGGAGGTTTTAGAAAGCCAAATGAGAAAGGATCTTATTCTTAAAAGCATTTAATTTCTCTACTGGATTTTAATACAATGGCCAAGAACTCAAATTATAATTAAATAATGTAAACTTAAATATAAATATAAATTACCTTGCAAATTATTACCAAATACTGATGAAATACTGAGATTTCTGCCATTAAAATTACAAGTGGGACACGACCAGTGTAGGAGCTGTTATTTCTATTCATATTACTTATCTTATAGGACTACTTGGTATTTTAATTTTCTTCTGACCTGAATTCTTACCCATACTTGTAACAGAATACTTTCTTTCCTTTTCCAGCTAAATTGTGGTGTATTGTGGTAGCACTGCACCCCAGGTATTATTTTCTTGTCAAGGATACATGTGGCAGTCAGTAAGAGAGAATCCTGAATAGAAATCTTTGTGGAAAATGGACAAAAGCTTTCTTTGCAAGTTAGTAGAAAAAATGAAACAGTATAAGGAAGAGCAGTAATTATTTAGAAACATTACCTCAATTAATCTGATTCTTCATTTTTTAAATGCTCTTAAAAGAAAGTTTTCTGCCTGTGCTTGTGGAATATTCTCTGCTATTGTAAAACCATCAGATAATAGCCTACATTTTCCACAACTAATGGAGTTATTCTGATAGAGTATAAACTCAAAGTTGGTGCAGACCTAGTATTTAAATTCTAATCTATATCAGAGTAAATATAATTCACCAGCCATGCTACATGGATTAAGGAATCTTGAGTAGATGCAGCTTTATAATTAGTATTGATATGGAGCTTTTAATATTTGCCAGTTTGCATTGCTAAATTTCCCTTTATCAGAGAGGATTGTAAATTTGACAAATTAACATTGATTCTGAGGCCAAACTGCACTATTATGTCACTGGTAGCAGCATTAGTGACATGTACAGCCACATTATTCCATATGCAAAAACCTTGTCTGAGTTGTGCATGGAATACAAATATGGAAACATGTTGATACTGAAACTATGACACTAATTACTATTAATTAACATTAAGATACTTTTCTGAGTTAGGTGAAGGACTATTCACATGATGATTTTACATCAAGAATTAATACCTTTCAAGCTTAGTACTTCAGTTTAAGTACATATAGGGGTGGGGGAGGGGAAGGGGGTATATGAAGAAAGAGTAGATGAAGTCCTCTGGTGTTCTGATTTTTTCAGTTGGTTGGTTGGGTTGGGTTGGGTTTTTGTTTTAATGCAGTGCAAGAGGATCAGTCAAGGTAATCATGGCGATCTTCTCTGTCTCCCTCGTAACTAAGTAATTTTTCAATGAAAGAATACACTCATGTCTTCAGAGATCAGTTCCTGTGGGTTTTTTTAATGCTTTTTTATTGTCATAGTGTTTTTTTCTCAGTCCTGTGTCATTCAGGATTTTTTTTTAAAGCATCATTGAATCATATAACTTTTTCACAGATATTTTAGTACTATTCTGCTGCTTTTCTGCCTGAAGAAAGGAAGAACAGGTATTATCAACAAATGATTGATAGGTAACTCAGAGTATTTGTTCAATGTTGATTTTTTTTTTTTTTTTAATCATATCTGTTTTTCTGGATGGAGAGAATAAACATAAATGTCTACACTGTGCATTGAACATCCCAAAATTCTGGGGTAAAGCACGTGAAGATAAATACTCCTCAAATCCCTATGAGTTCTGTTTTCATAGAAGGTATACAATGCAAGGTACGTGCAATATTATTATGTTATACTATTTTCTTGAAGGTGAAGGGGAATTGAAGACATATGCAAAGCTACCTTCACAGAATTACAGAATATTCTGGGTTGGAAGGGGCCCATAAGGATCATCAATTCCTTTATGAAAGTAGTCTTTTACTTGTTTGTGCCTCAAAGGAATTATGTGATGTAGTTTGCAAAATTTGTATTCTGACTTTCTCCTAAATTATGAGAATATTTGAGAAATACTGTCTCTTGGTGTTTGAGGGACTTCTTGTGAAAATTTTAATTAAAAAAATTACTTACATGCAGTGTAACATTAGTAGACATCAAGTATTGACCAGGAAAAAAATATATATAAACTAAGCTGATTTTTCTTAAATTGGAAGTTATTCAAATCTAGCCAAGTTCTGAGAGGACACCATAAAATAGTTATTTTTGTTTTTGTAAGGCATGTATCATTGAAGTTTTGTTTATACAGGATTTCAATGAGAAAAGTAAGGAGTTTTCTGCTATTAAATTAGATGTGTTACCTGAATGTTATGGTAAGTTTAAGGTGCTTGTTGAGCGGCAGGCAGAAACATGTATTTATAATTATGCAGAAGGGATACATGATGATGTCCTATGATAATGTTTGTTAAGATGTTTTCAGAGAAACATTCTAATGTTTCAAACTATTCAGTTTTGAATCCTTTGTGAAAGAACATACTGGATAATCAAGATATTTTGATACTTATCACTTGAGCATTGTCTTGCAAATCTAAACTTTTGTTTTTGGGAAAGTCAGTGTTATGTGACATGCAGTTACTAGGAAGTCATTAGAAACACACTGAAGAATTCTTTTTCTTGCAGACTGTATGATGTTTTGATGTCAGAGATGACACTCCTAAGATTGAAATAAAGTGCAGAACAATTCTGTTAAGCTCATATTTGCCTGTTGCTCAGTGGAACTGTTCAATTGACATAAACATTTCCATGTCGAGAACTTAAATGTACATTGTTAAATTATACTGAATTTCCTTTTTCAGTGAAAGTCCTTCAGAATTGGAAACAGACATCACTGGCATCTCAAACTGCCTGTATTTAATCTACCTTTAATGATTTGTTTTAGAACTTTTTCTTTTTTTCTCTCTGTATGTGTTTTACATGTTAATTAGGCTAAGATTTCAGTGATGTAGTAGGAATTCAGATTTTTTTTTTCTTTCTCTCATGAAAGTTCCCTTCCCCCATTCCACAACTGAGACTGAAACAGTACCAAAATGGAGCAACAAAACTCAGTGTTGAGGAAAAGATGTTAAATATTTTTTGTCTTTTTTTAAAAAATAGAAAGAAAAAAAAGATAAATTGCAGGAATTGAAGTAATAATGAAGGACTTTGAGGAAACTGTTAGGAATCATCTGCTTTTTATTCTAAGTAGTTAATGACAAATTAGCCATAGGTATAATATGTTTGCATAATTGAAATCTCTCTTCAGACCTCACATAAACATTGCAAAAGGCTAAATATATCGAAGATGTCATCATTAATGCATGCATTTTGATATTTAGTGGTGTAAATCTTTATTGATTTATATATTGAATTTAAATCCATAGAAATTATATACCCAAGAAGTATTTCATCCTTTCTTTGTGTATAATTGTCTTTTTAGAAACGTCTAACAAAGAGAAGAGGACTGCAGTCATCTTAGTCTTGCAGGGTCTTGAGCTAATTCATGAACAATACCTATTCCTGGGAGAAAAAGAAGTGTGGCCTAGTGCTAAAAGACTACTAAACAATTTTAAAGAAGTAGTGATGAATTTCTGCTGCCATAATTCAGCATAGTTTACTTTTATAAGAGACAAAACTTTAGGTCTTCTTTTGAACATCTAAACACTGGATTTTTTCTTCCTAGCTAGTTGTCAACAGTAGCATTAGTGCTTAAATTCACCCTGCAAAATTATTTTGAATCCTCCTTCAGCTACTCTCTTAAGGACACTGCTTAGTAAGAAAACAATAGTCGAACCAAGATGGTCTACTAAGAAAGTAGACTGTAACTTTGAGAATTTAAAGACAGAAGTCTCTATTAAGACAAGTGAAATTTTGGACTGAAATACCTGCAACATTTTGAGAGGAATTTCTGGGATATCAGCTCCTAATTTTTTTGCTGAAAAACAACAGTGTCACTGATTCCTAGGCCTTACCTGAAATTCATTTGTATATCTGGAACATAGGTAAACTCGTGGATTGAGAGCATGCTTCTAGGCAAATACAGTATCCAAACGTATTTTCCTAGCTTATAAAATGTATCCAGATGATTATTTGATTATTTAGCTCTGTACATTAGCTAGGAAAAAAAAACAAAACAAAACAAAACAAAAAAAAAACACCACAAAAAAAACCAAACCAAACCAAAACAAAACAAAACAAAAAAAAAAAAAACACAAGCCAAATAATAAACACACACCATAATTCCTGCATCCACTCCCCCAACACCTTTTGTGAAGGTGTTTGCAGCACATCTGAAGCTTGCACTTGTCACCATTCATGCAATGTAATTAACAATCATCTTTATGCACACACGAAAAGATAATCTTGCCTTCTGTTTTGTAGGTTCCACTACATGCTGCATAAAATAAAAACTTTTAAAGGCTAAAATTGAAAGAAACATATTTTTAAAATTCCATGATCATTACAATATTATATTTTTTAATACAAAGACAGATTTTCTTATTATTTAGAATTATGCCTAATTTCTTTTTTATAAAGAAATTTGTAGATTGGCTTTAAGTTGCAGGAACTGATCTGGTTGGCAGGGATGAGAGATCGCAAGTTTGGGTTTGAGGGGTTTTTTTTCCTTGCAAAGGTAGCATACATTTTGTTTCTTTTGTTGTTGATAAAACAGGATAACAGTAGTGATGATGATTTAGTGTCTCTGTACAGACAATTCACTGTTTCAAGGAGAATGTTGAGGCTTCCATTTTTATTCTTCCTTGTCCTCTGCTGCTTATTGTAAGAATGCTCAGGAAGTTACAGTATGTGTTTGTCAACAGAACATCTTTCTGTTATGACCTGGATATTCATCACTAGTCTTAACTTTAGAAGTATGGAATAATGATAAACTTGGGTTTTAGCTGGTCTGATCTGGCTGTGATCCAACAGCCTTGAGTTGAGATGCTCTTTTATCTTGTTAAACACCTAGGTTCATGAGACATTCAGTCTTTAAGTAAAACCAAATATTTAACTTTTCTTCCCAGATCACCAACAGGTGTGTTGGTGTTTTGAACTTAATTTATGCAGTAAACCAGTACTGAAGTGTATTTCTGTCAGCACTTCCATCTTGGGAAGAACCATTTAAAAAAAAAAAAAAAAAAAAAAAGAATGTTGTACAGTGATTAATGATTATGATTAACTCTCTGCAGGTTATGATTTCATGCCCCAGTGATTCTTCTGTCATTATTCTCGATAAGATGCTACATTAAGCACATACGCCTTCATCCATACAGTTTGCTAAAACCCTGGAGGTTAACCTTTAGCTTTGTATTTTTCACTAATGCACTTTTAATGCTGAATATGTAACTTGTGGTTTATTCTGTTGAATTCCCCACAGTGCTAATGTATAGGAGCCAAATTAATTAAAAAATATTCATTCAATATGAAAGGAAGAATGAAATGATAGTAAAAGAAAGAAACAATTGTACCATTAAATGCTTCACCATTTTGCAGGGGCTGCCATCTCACTTCAAAGTAATTTTAATTTTGTTTAGCATCAACTGTCCAAAGACATTCTGTAATTGAGTGATAAAATACCAGTTGAAACCTGAGAGGTTATGAATACTTGAACACTGGACGTATTCAAAGCTGCCTGGACATGACCCTGGGCAGCCAGCTCTAGGTGGCCCTGTATGAGCAGTTGTACTAGGTGTTCTCCACAGGTCCCTTCCAAGCTCAATCATTTAGGGTTTTCCCCATCCCATTTTGCTGTTTGGCAGGGAGGAAGGAGAAGGAGAGAAGGGGGAGAAAATGTGTTTTAGTTTTCCCTCTTGTTTCTCAGCGTCCTACTTACTTTCAGGTGACAGTAAATTAAATTAATTTTCCTTGAGTTGCCTTTTTTTTTTTTTTCCTGTGATGGTAATCACCAAGTGGTCTTCCTTCTTTATTGTGAACCATAATAAAGTAGGGTTTGGTTTTATTTATTCCCCTTCTCTTTTGAGGTGAAAGACTGAGACAGGAGGTGGGTTGGGTCTGGTGGTCTGCCAAAGTCAACCCACCATAGACATAAATAGGAATAAAAGCTTTAAACATGATTATAGCTTCTTACATTTCCAATTTTTAAAATCAATTAGAGTATGTATTAGCACAAAAAATAGAACTATGATTCACAAACCAATTACCATGAATGTGTCTAGAGAATTATTATGAATTTTTTTTCATTTTTACATTTACATGAGAGGAATTCTCTTTAAGAAAGTTCATTTTACATATTATTTTAGTCCTTAGCTACTGTGAAAATCTTTCTTATAAGAAGGGTTGAATGGTTTGACTGGGAATCGACCTGTAACGAGCACCCAGTTCCAATCGCTTGCCATGGGCAGGGACACTTTCCACTAGACCAGGTTGCTCAAAGACCCATCCAACCTGGCCTTGAACACTTTCAGGGACTGGGCATTCACAGATCCTCTGGGCAACCTGTTCCAGTGTATCACCACCATTACCTTGAAAGATTTTCTTCCTTGTGTTCAGTATAAACAGATTAGAACTGTTGTAGCCCTTTGTATTGTCTTTGCCTTTGATAAAAGGTATCTGTGTCTTTATCATGACTCCCTTGTACATACTGAAATAAAGGTCTCCCTGAGGCCTTCTCTTCAGAACACAGTCACAACTCTCTCAGCTTCTCTTCATAGGAGAATTGCTCCAGCCAACCTTGGTTTGTTCCATGTGGAATTGTTCTGCAGTTTATTCTCTATCTTTTTTCCCCCAAAAAATGTATGGGCATTTTATATGCTAATGTAATTTAGTTACACAATCAAAATGTGGGGAGAACATGTTCTTGTCCTTCTTTGCAACATTATTGCAATTTTTACATTATTTTATCTTATTAGTACCTCATGTTTCCTTTAGCTTTTATTACAAAACCAAGAGCATTTTTAATTATAAAAATAATAGCTATTTAGCTAACTAGGGAAATTTTAGGAAATTAACAGCTTACAATTCCATAGCAAAGACATTATCTATCTTAGCTACTGTTCCAAAAATTTGGATTTAAGGTGAAGCACACTCTTTCCTTGAAAAGTGAACATACCACTTCTTCACAGCAAAAAGATGATTTCATGTACTGCTAATCAGGTTATCAAAATCTTCTAGGATACCCTGAAGTATCCTTATTTCCAACATTCTACATCTGCCATTTGTCAGAAGAAAATGGGGTTTTGGTGTGGTGGGTTTTTTTTTTTGGTATAGCTTTCTTTCTTTAACTACAGACAGCGCTTTTGAAATTATATTTCTGTTTATATAATATTGATCATTTTTTTTAATATTTAAATTATTAGAACAAACATATTATCCAAATGTAGACTTATTATTATAATTTCTACTTTTTAATACACTCAGAGACACTCTATAAAAATAATTGTGACAATGAATACAGATTTAATCCTCCAGTATAAATTTATTATTGAAGTATGTCCTGTCATTAGAGTTTCAGAGCTTTCATTAATCAACATTATTTTATGTAAGATGCTCCAGAGGAACTTAATTTTTATAAGAAAGTGAAAACTTTTTGTATTACTTGTTATTGTTTTCTTTTTTCTACAGTATAACAAAACCTTTTTCTCCTCCCACCTTTCTCGTCTATTTCATGTTAGTGAATTCTACCACATCTTGTTAAAATCTTGCAGATACATTATGTGCAATTGTAGCTCCCTTTTTTTACCTGCTCGGAAGTAAGGAACACTATTCAGTATTTCCAGGGCCTGACATGGCAGAAAATTATTCAGGCTTTTTTATTCAGAGGAAAAGGAGGTTGTTGCTGGTAGTCTCAAAAAAATATCTAGGAGTAAACTTTTACAAGGGTAAAGTCTATTTCTAAAATTGAATTTCTTCTCGCTACCTGGTGACCTGTCAATCTGAGTAAGCCCAGCGAAAAGTAGAATGCAAACCAGGGTGTTTCAATGTGATATTCCACAAGTTAACATTCAAGTTCAATTTTAATTGCTTAAAGAAGCAATCTTCCATCAGAAGTCATCGTCTTCTAGGAACTATCAATAAAAATTAGACCACTTAGTTTCTAATACAGGAGTCTGTATATATGTATCCATCCAAGTGAACTTGGTTAAGTGGTGCCACTTACAGGGAATATCACCTAATTTGCTGTACAAGATTGACCTTTTTGACAATAATTTGTTAACATGAATTTGGCACAGTTTTGCAGTGCTAAGTGATTAGACAATCAATACAACTTGACGTGTGACATAATTACTGTGTGTTTCACATTGCTGTGAGGATGAGAATATAGTCTGAACTGTGTTGAACCCTGCTTGGCTCTGTTTGATGCACTTGGTAGGTCACAATACAGCATGTAGTGCCCCTGGGGTTCATCTGAACTACCCGAGTTAATAAAGATTGGGACAACTTACAGAAAATGCTGTGGCCATGGAAATAGTAAAACCAATTGACTTTCTGAGGGGATACACTAGATATATCACAACTGATGAATTTGGTCAATAGTTAATTTGGAGAAATCTTACTTATCTATAGTATTTATGCAAGTTGATCAGATGATGGACTCTGTGGAAATGTTGTCAGGTTCCTTATGAATGATGCTGATTACGAAGGCTGTATCAAGTGACAATAAATGCAAAAGTTCATACACACAGACTCTGATATGAACATTTCCATATGCAACATGAACTTGCAAGTTCAACAGTTTTTATCTATAGTAGAGTAAATTAGTATTTTAGAATATAGGAACGGTCTTTATAATGCACTGTGACAACTCTGTGTTCATAAGTTGGAAATAAGTTTCTTCAAGGTAATTTTAATAACTTGTAAGGATTTTTTAACTTTTTGAACAAAGCATGGTTAAATATATACATATTTAACTAATTTTATGCCACTGAGTGTTATGGAAAAGTTGGCATTGAAACCTGATAATTTCTTAGTTTCATACACAGAGCATACAAAGCTCTGTGTAATTGTAATTTAGACATTATTAAGGTCAATAGATATGTGACATGAAGAACTTTGGACAAAATTAGATGAAAGTTGAAATTGATAATTTTAGACTTTCTTACCTCCATTAGAAGGTAGTTATAGAAAGTAATACACTGGAAATATGTTCAGGAAACTTTCCACATTCATCATTTACAGTAATCTTTCAGTATTTCTAGAATTTAATAAGTTAGTCATGATAATAATTTGTGAAATTTTCTCTTTGGTTGTTTGCTCTATTTTATAAGTGCATACAAAAAGTCTATCCTCTCTCTATTAGTATTGCAATTCACTCTTCAAGTATTCCTTTAAGCCTCTCATGTTTAAAGAATGTAATAATCTAGAAAGTATATTGTAGGCAACATGGTGTTCTTGATATCTGCTCATACAAAAATAATTTTAGTTCTATCCAATGATTGTGTTCTTAGTTAATAAATACTTTCCACCTGTACATAGAGAGTTATTTTCCCCATGCTTGATTTTTAGTTCATTTTAGCAATTTCATGTTACTATTGTATTAAACTTTAGTAAAAAATGTAGTCTTTATAGTTCACCAAAGACACTTGAGAAAAGGAACAGCAGTCATAGGAAGGTTTGGAAAAAAACTCTTGTTTGTTTGTTTTTATTGCTGGGGTTTTTCTAGTAGTCTTGAACCACTAGGCTCAAGTTAGGTAGTTCTTTTACTCAATAGCACTTCTTATATAAGAATAACCCAGATATGAGGGGATGAGGACTAGAAAATCAAAGAAGTCTGTTGTAATTAAGCCTGTTGTGCCTTAAGGTTATGAGGAAAGAAGGCTTCAAGTGAGAGTTACAAGGTGCTTGTTCCTTCTGGATGGTTACACTGTGGGTGATTCTTACTGATCCTGCAAAAGGATCTAAGTCACAGAAACTCTTACCCTTGATATAAATGTGAGAAATCACACTGGTAAGCTTGTGCTGGATGCTAAAAATAGTGGAAACATAACGTTTTTCCTCTCTGACTTAATAAGATTTGTATGAAGTGGATATATTCTAGATTTATAATCATTTTGAGGGCTTAATTTTTTATTTTTTTCTTGAAAAGAGAGAGATATGCAATGTGTTATTTCACAACTCAGAGCTAGTTATTGGTGATAGTCTTGTAGGACGTCCTGAGGTAAACTCCTGACATTTCCTAATGTTTCTTGAAACAGAAGGCTGCTCTCTTTGAAGGAGCAGATTTTCACCTGAAATACATCTTCATCAAAAACTAGGAAGTAGAGGTAGCCACCCACTCTTTCTCAGCTCATTTTAATGGGCACCGGACATCAACTGAGGAATTCTTTTTACAAAAATCATGAAAAATATTGACAAGATGATCAAGATAGATGTTATTTGTGGTGGTCTTGTGATGCAGTTAATAAATCCTGGTGTTTAAGTTTGAATTGGTCCTTTGCAATCCAGCCTAACTTGCTTCTTAAGAAAGGGGAGCAAGTCCTCAAAATTAATGTAGAGTTTGTTTCTGTGTTTTAGTAGCTGTAGAATTTAGAAATTCTTTCTGTGCTATTTAAGTAGAACTTTATATTTTTAATTCAATTGAGTATTGTTACTAACATGGGTATATGATTTTGAAGTTATTTTCCCCCTAGTGATGTGCTCTGCATTAGTAACTAGAAAGATGTTGATGACAGATAAGTGTTTTGGCTTCTGCTGAACAGTGCTGGCACTGTATCAGTGCTGTTTCTCCACCAACAATCTGGAGTGGACAAGATCTTGGGTGGGGACATAAGCAGGCCAGCTGACCCAAACTGATGAGAGGGGATATTCCATATCCAGCTCAGACATAAAAATTAAGGAAAAGGAGGATGTAATGGGGGCATTCATTATTTACAATATTTGCCTTTCAGAGCAACCACTATGCATGCTGAAGCTGTGCTTCCTGGGCATTGGATGGACACTGCTTGCTCCTGGGAAAGAGATAGTGTTTTTGTGGTTTTGTTTTTTTTTCTCCCTTTTCTTGCGTACATGTGACCATTGTTTTTGTTTAGTAAATTGCCTTTATCTTGACATACAAGGGTTTTTTTCCACCTTCTTTTCTCCCACCCACCAACTTGCATCCTGCTCAGCGGGTGAGTGATAGAGTGGCTTGGTGTGCACTTTGTGTTCTGCCAAGATCAACCTACCATCATTGTTATTTTGTTTACCTGTCTTCTTGAAAGAGACAAATGTGAGGACTTCTTCTAAAGTTTTCAGATTTTTCCCATCCAAGATCTGTGGTGTTACTTCGATGAAGGCAAAAAATTAACCTGAAAAATTGCCTGCAGGAGTCTTGGAGACAAATAAGGTGGCACCAGTAAGCACACACTAGTATTTTGAAGAAAAAGTTTTTTGGGTTTCATCTCTTTCGCGTGTGAAACGTGAGTGTTGTTATTTAAAAAAAAGAAGAAAAAAAAGTTGCTGTTAAAGATCTTCTAAGGTAGATTTTGCACAGCTCATCTGTGGTAGAAAGAAACCTTGTCATTCTGTAAACTTAGAAGATTTTCCTCTGTATGAGATGACTACGTTTAGAAGACAAGTTACAAAGTGACTGGGTACTGATGTGGGTGAATTTCAGAAATCTATCTCCTTTAACGGTTTCCAGAGTAGGCATTAGCCTACTTTGAAACATACTTTCCTTGTGGCAGTTGTTGGATCAGGAATGTAGATAGGAGTCCAACACAGCTGATTCCAAAAGATGAATAAAAGAATTCTAAGTGTATTGAAGGAGGGAGTCAGCTGTGTGTCTGGGTCATTGCTGAAATGGTAGGAGTACCTTTATGTTTAGAATTAACTACAGACTTGAAATTATTCACTGAACATGGGATTCTCTGTGGCTTTTCACTAATTATTTCTAAAAAAGCATAGGTACTTCAACTTTCTGAACCACCTGTCAGCTAGATTAATAGCATCTTGGCAGCTGATTACAACCATTGGTATGTAGTGGCTACCAGATGAGCATTAATTTAGTTTAATATTAAGCATGCAAAGCAAGTAGAGAAAATATAATCATTTATTATTATAATAGTTCTAAGTTATAACCAGCTGCATGATTTATGCTTCAATTAAACTATGCAGCTTGTACAAAGTCTTCTTCCTGTATTAATCATGCAAACTGGCTCATTATTTATGGCTAAAAAAAGCAGATGAGCCAGGGTTTTCAGTGATGATTGGGAAAGGTTTCATGTTTGCAACACCCCACATGTTAAGCATGGCAGGGAAGATGAAGCATTTATTATGAAGGAAAAATTTGGTAGTGTAGAATTTTCCAGTTTGAATTGAAATACTATCAATCTGCTGTTACTCTGTAAAATGAAGTTAAATGATACTATCATTTACACCGCTCAAAGCCCTTAGACTGCTGAAAGTCAGTGGCTACTGGTGAAAGCAGTTTGATTTTCAGGACTTTTTTCAAATTTGATTGTGATTAGTAAATCATTCACTAGGAAAGACTAGCGATTATCAGTGGGCATGACAGCAAAAAGAACTAGTGGCTATCTATGGCTTTACTTTCTAAGTCCATTTTGCACCTCTCAGGTGTACTTGATTGAGCACTGATCTCGAGGAATAGAAACATTTCAAGATGGAAAATGTTTCTTCCACTTTACATAAGTTTTGTGAGTTGCCAAATGTTTTGCGAACTATTCGGGTGATAAAACTTTTCAAGTTTTTCATGGGAGAAAAGGTAAAGTGTTGGATTACTGGGACTTTGTTAGCTCAAAATTATTAATTGGCACTAGAACCTGTCCTGTTCTAACTTTGACTTGAGACAACACCAACTCTATCAGTCATGTGAATACCCTGGGTACTTTGTGAGTCACGGTTTGCTGAAGTATTTCTCCTGCTTTGTTCCTCTTGGATTTACATTAGCCATAACAAAACTTTTACTGAAACCAGCATGTTGTGCCAAAAAAACCACACAAAAACAAAAAAACCTCCACCAACAAAACCACCAAAAAATCAAAGGAAACCCCCCCACAAACCAAACCAACCAACCAACAAACCAACCAAAAAACAACACACAAGGAAAATAGAAACAAACAAACAAACAAAAACCCAACCAAACCTGAGGATCACAACAGATTACTTAATAGGTATCAGATGGAGCTAATCCATCCAACTTACCTATTTTTTTATAAAATTAAATAATTAAGAGTTTACAAAGTAAAGTATAAGAATGAAGATCACAATTAAGCATAGCCTTATTTCTTCACCTCCCCTAATATGTTTAGGGTTTTTCTCTCCCCTTCCTAATCCTCTATTTTTATTTCTTTACTCACTTCCAACTTTAATTTCCCTCACTCCCACTCTTCCATCTGGGGTGTCTTAAGCCCAGTCCTGGGATTCCTATGGTGGGGACAATAAGCAATGAAAATGACTAAAAAGAATTAATTTTATATGTTATCAATCTGTAGTAATATATTATTAAATAAATGTGACACATGCTCAGAGTTATGATGCCACAAAATGCCTAATTTATTGGTCCAGGGTTTTGTTACAATAATATAGTTGAATGCCAAACTCTATAACTGAAAGTTATGAAGCCTTTTTTTTTTATTAGTTAGAAGAGAATTGATTTTTTTTCCCTATTACAACTAACTGAATAAATATAATCAGGGAAGAAAAAAGCCTTTAGTAAAAAGACAGTAATATTTTCTTCGTTTTTCCAACAGCAAAATATCAATAAGTACTATATTTGGTAAGAAATGTTATAGGAACTGATATTAAGAGTAAATTCAAGTTTAAGTTGATTATATTACAACAGATCTTTCTAGGGGAATTAAGAAAAAAAGTAGCATGGAAACACTAGATTACCTCTACAGAATATTAAGCAATTCAAAGTTTTCACTGTAGAATTTGGCTATATAAGTCTGGGTACACTTCTGTTTTACCCCACACCAAATTTATTTAAACAAGAAACAGCAAAACTTATGGGTCACCTACCCTCATGGCATAAGGCAATAGACATTCATTGCAGCAGGTTTTCCTATTGCTGAAAAAACAAACATTGAAACAAGGAATACCAGCTGACACCTTGTAAAGGTGTCTAGAAAGCAAATAGGGAACTAAAAGAAATTATATTTTGTATTTGAACATGTAGTTATGGAAATACAATGCCCTGTACTCAGAAGAAAATTTGACACCACCCAAGGTTTTGTATCTATGATTGTTTCAATGATTTCTCAAACCTTTTGTGAGATGCGTGAAAGGTATAAAGTCTAAAAAATTGCATATTGGTAGAAGCAATAGCAAAACAGTTTTAGATTAACTTTTTAGGGAATTGCATGAAGATAATGACTGTGAACATATATAGAAATAAGTAGCTGTTTTCAAAAATTAAACCAGTGCATATTTCTGTGTTTAAGACATATATATCCAGTGATAACTTTTTGATATTTTGTGTGTGTGTCTGTGTATACGTCTCCTATAAAAAATGTGTTGTCTCAAAATATAGGCACAAATACACTAAACAAATGTTTGGATTAATTAATTGCAGGTTCCTAATATACTGGAACCTGACGTGTTTCAGGTTAGCAAATGTGCTGAGTAGGATTCTTGCAACATCAGTTTTGAAGAAAAGAATGTGGATGATCTTGCTTTCTTTTTGTTTACCTTTCCATTTGAACTAGATTGAAGAAAACTTGTAAAAAAGTACAATTAATTTATGAAAGAGAAATTATTAAGATTGACTGTTTTAATGTAGTGTTAAATCTTGTCTTTTTCCTGTATAGAAATCTATTTTATTTATTAAATTGAACCATAAACAGAAATAAGTGAATTGCAACACTCTTAGATGATAAAGGTGTTAAATCACAGTCTAAATTAAAACAAACAAAACACAAGCAAAAAACCTAGCCAAACAACAACAAAAAACCCCACCCCAAAACTCAAAAAACAAGCAAACATGAATTTCCTTTTGTCTTTCCTATTTTTAACTTTTTTTTTCATATCGTTCTTCTTTCTTGTTTATTCCTGTTCATGTTTCTAATGAATTTCATTAAATAGTCATTATTTGAGTAATGAAGCCAGTTAAGTGTGTTTGGAGTTAGCAATGAGTTTTTACAAGCCCTTTTTTTTTTTTTAATTCTGAAGTCTATTGAAGTGATCAAAGAGCTAGAGGAAACAGCACACTGGCTCTTTCTGATGCATTTTCTTAGCACAGTATGTAGTTTCTGTTATCCTGTGATCAAAGACCACAGAGTGAATGCCATAGTTATATGGCAGTCCCATGGGGAGAAAAATAAAAAAAGAGTGCTTATAAACTCTGATTTTCATGTCAGCTTTGGGTTACTGAAATTTGTGGTATTTGGACAGAGTAAAATTTGCCTAAGAATGTCCTGACTTGTGATGGAATCTGTTAGGTAAAGAAGGCTTGTAAAGGAAGAATCTGTGACTTTGCTGAACAAAGCAACTACAGGAACATCATAGTATCTATTGAAAACACTTCAAATAAATTATGTAAGTTGCATACCATGTCCAATTGTTTTTATTGTTTCAAATCATAAAAGAAAAGGATGAAATGTGAAAACAATTAATTTAGATGATTCCCCAAGAAACACTGGGAGAGTCTTTTGTCTCTTGGAGATATGGAAGCTCTTAGATATTTATAGATTGAAAAATGACTGCACCTTTTCTCAAGGTTAAGGACTGTAATAAGAATGTTTCCTCAAGTTGTATCAATTCAGTCTTACTGTCTGTATCTGGAATATCTAATATGTTTTTGGGCAAGACAAGCTATTTTGAGCAAAATAGCAAGCCACTTGTAGTTAGGAAAAAGATCAATAAGGGAACTACCACTATTTCTTCCCATTTTTAGGCAGCTTGTGCTACATTTGAAGATTATCTGTTAGTTAACACAAGTTTTGAATGCATTATCTAGATGCAAATGTCTGCATTTGCATGAGTATCTGTTACATATTTTTTAATGTGGTTGATGTCTACTAATTCTAAATATTAAAATATTTAGTACTATGATTTTCAGTAGTTTTAGCTCTGCAAAGTTTAGCTGTTGGCCTGATCACTATGCTCCAGTCTTTCTCATGTCTAAGGCCCAAGATCCCTGAGGGCTGGTCTTTATTGTAAAGACTGAGGAGAAGAAGGAATGCAGTACCTCAGTGTTTTCCAGGGACTGTGACACCAAGTTCCATTGGTCTACTCTACAGTGGTCTCACATTTTCCCTAGACTTTTGCTCCCTGTTAAAAACAGGGATATTTTTAACTTCCCTGAACAGATTTAGTTTTATTTTAGCTTTTGTTAGCCTTAAGGCATTGCTGCCTGACCAGATGGGTTCTCTGTATTCTTCCCAAGTGACCTGTCCTTGCTTCCACTGTCTGTACGGTTCTTAATTTGTGCTTGAGTTCCTTGTTGACTCAGGATTTATGGTATTTTTGTCTGACTTGTTGCTTGTTGGCACGGACCACTCTTTACCTTGAATGTTAACCAGCTTTCTTGAGCAAGTCTTCCCTTTAGGGCTTTATCCCACAGGCTTCTGTAAAATCAATTTTTTTTTACAGTTTGGTGTATGTATTTAGGTAGCCTATTGCTTAAACTGAAACTTTAGATATTTTTAAATGAGGACATGACAGGTAAATGTTGCAATACTTTATTATATTTACAGAAAATTCAGGCAATCGAAATACTGAAGATGCATTTTTACTTCTCTATTCAAAAGAACCTAAGATCTTAATACTCAATTCTATTAAGAAAACGTAACTTGATTATTCTGGTTTTTCTCTGTGTTTCTGGCATAACTTTGTTTCTGTTTAGTTCCATTGCACCTTTATTTTATTATGAAATGCAGCATCCATGGGATTCCTTGTCTCAGAATCAACCATCAGCTGTTACATTTAACTTTCCTAAGGTTTTAAAACTTCTTAATAACCCTTTAAGTATGTTGGTAGCTCCCTGATCAGAGGAGAAATGTACTATTTTTATCATGTGAGTGCCTTACTTTGCAGGAATCTCATGTATTCTGTTTTGTGGAAGTAATATCTAGTTGTGTGAAACACCTGGTGGAATTAATTAATGGGTAGAGCCTTTTTTAGTCTTCTGTTCACAGGATAGCGGATACGATTTTACCACCTACCGTACTGAATATTAATTCACTATATCTGACTGATGAAAAAGAGTACATATTGTAAGCAACCTGACTGGAAGAAACTGAGCAAATGTTACTGTAAGAAGGTACTTTATTAGTTCCTGCGAAGTGATTAGGCTAGATAAGGGAAGGAGGTGGGAAGAAACTTAATCACTGAGATTAAATTGTTCATTGACCCTTCAGTTCTGTTATTAAAATCAACCAGAGCTCCTAGTTAAGCCACTGGAAAAGTAAATAAGGCCAAAGCAACATTTATGTCTTTTAGAATACGTGAATAGTAACAGCAGACAAATATTTGAGACAGAAATTTCTGGAAGTGTTCGCTGACAAAATGTTGTGTTCAAGAACTGAGATAAGCATTCTTCAATTTAGAGTATTAAAAAAACCACCAAAAAAACAAATAAGCAAACAAACAAACATCCCACATTACCATTTGGAGACAGGTGTGACTGTAAGTCTTCATTCGTATGTTGGGAATGCTATTAAGAAAACTATAAACATTGTTGTGTACAGACTATATTCAAGGTTGCTTAAATAAAAAGCCTGTTTGCAGTTGAATTGGCAGAATAGTTGCAATATGTGGCTGTCAGATTCAGGTCTCAAAATTTGTAATGCTTAGCTTTCTAATCTATTTGCTGGTTGGTCAGCTTCAGCAGATTTTGATGTGTTAATTTTAAAAACAGGTTTTTAAAATAACTTATAAAATGTCAGAATTGAAGACTATGTGCTTTACCAAATGATTTTCTGTATGACTTCAGTTTATCATCTTTCCAAAGAAAACCCACAAGCTAATTCTGCATGTAGATGTTCAATTGCAAAAGGTAATAAATAAAGGTATTATAGCAGTTCCTTTTACTTTTTATCTGGATAGGTCTTGAATTTGTGTTGCTCACAATTAATGTTCTCATAAGGATTGCATTTTTTAAAGCTATGTAACAGATCAGTGTGTTATTCACAAGTAATTCTAGTGTACCCTCCATCTTCAAGGTGAAACCAGCACCCAAAAAGATGCTTATACCATTTTTGGTTTGAATATTCTTTGAATGATAAAAACTGACTTAGCAAGCGGGAGAAGAGGGTTTGGCTTTCCAGAACTACATGTGATCAGTTGTTCCTCTTTAAACTGTGTATTATCACCTTACTCAGAACCACTAGGGAAGATGTCTTTTCATAGGAAATTGAAAATTAAGTTTGCCAGTCTAGTGAAACATTTCTGTAAACTACCAAATAATGATTACAAAGTGATGTTTCTTTATCTTTTTCTTCCAATTATAAACCATTCAGGTAGGGAAAATATTATGTTTATGCTGCTCTTTCATGTGTTTGTATTGTCAGACAGCATGCTGTTTAATAATTAGCTTTCGTATGTTTGCATGGTATGATAGGCTGCTGTGTGGTGGTGTTTCCCTGGACTTGATGCACTCAGGGGTGCATGCTTCAGGGGAAAATCAGTTGTGAGAGCATAAAGGAAAGCTGTAATTTTGTCAGGGTGGCTGTAACTTCACTGGTTGATTCAGTGAAGAAGTCTTTGTGGGAAATATTTGGAAAAAAAACCAACAACCTGATTTGAAAGGACACTTTTGTGGCCATGTGCTTTAACACTGGCACTTTGGGATGATGCTTATGATTAATATAATGACTATCTCAGCTATTCTTTGAAGTTTAGATTCTGTATCATTCTCACTCAGTTCTTCAATCCCAGTTATGTGCTGGGTAACAGAAAGAGTGAAAGGTAAATCACTCCAAATGATAGCTTCCTGAAAGATTCTTCTTTCTTTTGGGGCCTCCTTGGGGTCAGTTTTCAAAGGAGTCTGATTTTTACTGAGCTATGCTGTGTATTCTCTGGATACGCTGAAATGATTTACTGGGAAGCTGAGCAAGTTTATGTTCTGCTGGCCCAGTTGCCAAGGATTTTCACAGTCTGGAAGAGGAAAAAATAGAATCAAGAATCTTTTAGAGATAACATCCTCATCCATTTGTATTAAAGATAAAATTATTTCATTTATTTAAAAGCCAAAAGGGAGGAGGTATATAAATATAAAACATTTCAATATTACTGTTATGATTAACTATTAATATAACTCTCAGTTACATGAACATAATTTTTTTGTTTCTGTTCTTTAGATGGAGCATCTTTGCTCAATAGGAAGGGTGAGACAGGGTAAAATTAAACTATTCTGTACTGTCATAAAATAAAATTCAGCAGTCTGGTTTACTTTTAATTTCTATGGTCACCATACAATAGCGTGTGTGGAGGATAATAAATTTCCTTTGTTTGTTTCCATCTACCTAATGAATATTATTTAACTAAGTTTTTAACTAAATTTTAGCTAAATTAGCACATCCCTGGTCTCAGGTATCTTTTCTGTTACAACCTTTTGCAGCTGCATGTTGTGGTGAGCAGCGGGTTCCACCAAGCCCCTGATGAAAGATATAGAGGTGAAGGATTTTGACTTAGACATTTTGAGGCCATTTCCCTGGGGAAAAGCAGGGACCATGGAGGACTTGAAAAGGTGCCAGTACTGACCAGTAAGGAAAGAATGTAAATAAGAAATGAACATCCAATTATATGTGAAGGCTGGTAATAAATTATAGATAGAGAACTAAGAATAGGATGGTATGTAAGGTTCTGTACACAGTGTGTGTACAGTGTGTGAGAGCAAGAAGGTAATATACTGGACGAAGCAATAAAAGCTGACTGGAAAGACCTCTAAGATTATGAAGTCCAACCATTTACCAGCACCATCTTGTTCACCACTAAACCATATCCCCAGGTGCCACATACATACAGTTTTTGAACACTCCCTGGGATAGTGTTTGCAGAACAGAGTTTTCTACTTTTTTGGGTTTTTATCAAAGATGAAACTCTTGGTGCCATGACTATATATTCCAACACATATGTTTTTGTATTTTTGTATTCCGCTGCTTCTGATGCATATGATCTTGTGGTGAACTGAGTTACAACTAATTCATAAGAAAACCCTTTTTTCCCTAAAGTAGGGTAAATCATACTTTTTGTCTTAATGCATGGAGTGAAGTGTAAAGAGCAAATCTGAAAAAAGAAACATGAATGGAAACAATGGAAGGATGTGAATAGCGGAGAGCAGGAAAAACAGTTTCATAAAGAAAACATGGATAGTGCATTATGTATTTTATTGTGTAAATAGACAAAGTTTTACAGGCAACAGCCCCTTATTCATTTAGAAGAGATTTCTCCTAGGGTAGTTATTATTCTAAGAAGGAGGTTTGATTATAATATTAATTTTGTAAATAAGGTGAAACTGCAGCACAGAGGAGTGAATGTTCTCATTTAGTATTCCCTTAAAGAATAGCATTCTTTCATCAATGATTCAGTTTTACAAATCATTATTATGCTGTAAATTATTAAGTTGCATAAATTATTCTTTGTATGTAACGTGTAAGTTTGAAGACAAATAGAATTTTATACTTTCCACTAGATGACAGAAGCCATTTTCCTCTTGTTATTCATTCATTTGGAAAGACTGCAATTCCTATTGTTTTTAATTTGTTTTACATAACTGAATTAAGCTTTGACCTAAGAGTTATTTTGCCATGCGGAACTTACATCAATGAATATCAGGACTTCTAGAAGAATCAATTTTCTGCATACTGGAGGGGGAAAATTATACATCATTAAATATGTATATGTCTTAAAATATATTTGTAAATACTAAAAATCTGTTGCTCTGGTAATTTTGTTTGATTGCCACACCCTCTTTCCCCTGCAAACAAAACCCCTTTTCCCCCCAACTGAAAACCCTTTAAAAACAGAACAGAATCCCACAACAAAAAATCCAACCCTTGGGCTGAGTTTACTCTCATACAGTTTAATCGCAGGTGATATTGTCAGTTGTGTTGGAGGCAGGAAGTATGAAAATATGGTCAGCGTTTTTAGAAGAAACAAGGAGACTTCTTTTTTTGCTGTTGAAACTTCTCAGCTAATATCTCAAAGATAATTTATGAATCTTACAGTCTTTCTCTGTGTTATTTCATTGTGTTATGTCCATTTTCATACAATGCCAGCTAGTTTAATGCTTAATTGTCAGACTGGTTTCTGACAGATCTGTGAGGTGTTTTCTATAACTGAGCTCGCCAATGCCATCTTGGAGAATGTAATTTTGTATTAATTAAATCAATTTATTTGATTCATTATATCATATTGTTATATTTTTAAGAGCTGTATTAGTGCCAAAATGGAAAAATGATCTCCTGCTTAATTGTTTTGTTCACAGATGTTACTTTTGTCTTTACTGTTAGAAGTTATATGCTACCTGATGGAACATCTTTTTCTCTTTGTTAAGCAGCAGCAGGTATAAAATTTTACTTATACTTAGTTGTTTATTTTCAAAATGGTTGTGAAGTATTTTCAAATGATAGGAAAGTAATATTGATGGCAAACTAGCACTCTTCTGAGCTGAAACATGTATGTCATAATTGTGAGTTAAGAATAACTAATTTCTCCTATTAATTCATATTATTTTACTCTTCTGCATGATTTATTCCCATTTTCCATAGTAAGTGCAGTAACCATATTAACTTGAACAAAGGAAAGTTGTAAAATCTTGACTTGTAAAAAAACTATTGCAATTGTTTGTGCATTATTCAGTTTCCAAGCAGTATCTCATTATAGTTATTTTCATTGTAGTCAGTAACACTGCAGGGAAAGAAGTGATGAGAGAAATAGTCCATACCATGCTGGAAGAGTCCACTATTTTTTGTTCTAATACATAGGAAGAAAAGAAACAAAATGTATCTTTCTTTGTATCAATTTTTGACCATTTGAAATAACCCTGAATGGTTTCCCCAGGTTATTTTCCAGGAGTGTGAACCCTCTGAAATCCAAGACCCTGACTTGAATATTTGCTAACTGAGAAATTAGGTGAGGCACAGTTCCAAAATTAAGATGCTCTTACTGAGATTCAGGTCATGGTTTTATTTTTGCTGGCAGTGACACCACAAGCTGGTAGAAATAGTCCAGCACAGAATTGATGTCCTTTTCTGAAGGTTTAGTTTTAGTAGGAAAGAAAGAAAGAAAAGAAAGAAAAGTCTTCAAAGAAATGTTGCTCTAATTAGAGGTAGGCAGCAAACTTAAACTTCATCCTTGGTTTGTACCTGTTTGTCTCTGAGTGATTTGCCTATTCCCAACCCTTTTTCCCCATTGGCCATGTTCCTGTCTCTTCACAGGCAGGAAAATGGAAGACATAGTGTAATTTTTTTTTTTGCCTAGTAAGGTTCAAATATTATCCTTGTATAGAATTGTTCTGGAAGCCCTAACAATCTCTTGCTAATAAAAAAGAACTTTTTTTTTTTTGTTTTTTAATGTGTTGTTGTTTTTTCAGTACTCCCCAGTAAATAGTCTGCATATATCCTGTTAACGTTTCTTACCAAATTAAAGAAATGTTGAGGTATTTGGTATTCATTTCGGTCTCTAGGTAGTATAATGTTTCCTTTATTTATTCTTGGAATTCCCAGAAGTATTCTGAGTTGTTTTCATATGTTGTCTCATTACACCATATAAAACTGTAGGAACTTAATGAAAACAAATTTGCATTTACTTCAAGACAATGGTGTTCCACACTGAGAATACTGGAAGTATGCTGTTTTTGAAGCATCCTGAATACCCAGGAAAGATCAGAAGATGGGATTTCTTTGTTTGTTCAGTGTTCTTTGTGGATTTGTTTTTTGTTTACTGATGTGAAAACTTTTGCAAGGTGCCTCAAATGGAGCTATGCCCCATCCCTCTCCAAATTCAAATGAGGACTTCACTTTTTTAACAGTACCTCAATCCCCATACCATCAGCAATCCATCTAATTCCATTGGTCTGTCAGAACTGCAAAATGAATTTATGAGTTTATAATATGTTAACCCAAGGGGAAGGCCATTCATTAACCCTGTAGGTTGCCCATTAGGCTGCTGCTTAGTTACTAGGGTTAGTTCTATCAATTTATTCATCAACTGAGGTTACCAGAGAAGGAAGTTTGGATTGCAAAATGACTGCTCTGGATGGACATATGTTAAACTCTGATCCAATACTGATTAATTTTTGACACTTGGAGTCTTTCCAATATAAAAATATTTTGGTATATTTTGGGTTTCAAGGTACTTCTTCTTGTCTTTACATAACTGAATAAATACATAGATAAATCATACATAAATTATGGTACATTTAGTTATGAGAACAAGAAACAATAGACAGCAGACTAAAAAAAGTATTTTAATAAGATTGGTCCCACTCATTACAAAAATTGCTAGCAATGTCTACATCACCTGTTGTCTCTTACGATGGTGAAGTAGGCTGTCAGGTCAAAGAATTGTGTACTTTAAGGTTCCTCTGTGTTATATATTTCTAGAATGTTAGATTTCATTCTGTTTTGAGCTCAGCATAGGAAGCAGCCATTAATATCAAACTCATAATGGCAGCTTGACACAGATTCATCTAATCCAGCTATAGAAGTGGTCTTAGATCACTTCAGTGTTTCTTCATTGGTTTCTTCGGGCAACGTTTCTTCAGCCAAGGCTTCTTCACTGGCTTACTGAACCCAGGTGATACAGCTCATTGTACCCAAGTATTTATGGAGAGATAGCAATCTATGTGGTTGTGTAACCTAAACAAGAAGTGTGAGGGTGGAAAATGATGCAGTAATTTGAGTCTAATAAACTCTATATTGGGAAAGAAAATAATTCCTGTGTGGTTTCAAGGAAAGGGATATAATCTCTTGGTAAGAAGATGGAAAATCTGTTAGAGACATTGATCAGCCTGTAGTATAATGCCTAAAATTATGTTAGTCTGTAAGAGTCTTGGAAGGTGCTCTTTAATTTCAACTATTTTATAATAAAGAGAAATACTGTTCCCATGTCTTTCCACATCAGTCAAGGCACATATATATATTTAGGGATATATAGAAAGGAGTGAAGAACTTATATACACATAGATGCAGCAGTATGTGTGCTGGAAATCTGCTTCTTTTAAATACGACTCACTACAATTTTTTCTTGTCATACACAAATACTCTCTGTATCAGAACCTGAAATAACATTCAGAAGTATTTGACTCACATGTAAGCTTTATAATTCAGTAGTTGTTCTTTTCCTTCTTAAACTCCTGTTTCAGAAGATTCTCATATTTTCATAGCATAATATATTACAAAATGTCATTAACTTTGATTATGTCAAACCATGAAAATCTCAGTTATGCAAATGGTAGGTGATTTTGTTAGTTAGTTACTAGAGATATATTTTTTGTTATTAACCAAAGTCCAGAGTTATGTTGGTTTGGAGGTACAGACAAATCACAATAGGAATCTCCTATGTAGATCTAGCTGCTACATAGGCTGTTACTAGTTAGTGGTATTGTATATGACAGGAGCTCATATCTCATGATCTTTCAGGGCATATTGTACAAAGAAATGTTTCTTCAAGTTCACACAGACTTTGAACCCCTATTTTTTCTGACCTTTCCTGGTTTATGAATAGATGGAATATTCCAATACTGATAACTTCACATTTTTTTGAAACTCTAGAAAACCTAAGATTTCATAGTAAAAGTCCGATTGAAAAAAAATTACTTCTTATATAATTTAATGTGCATTCAAATTTCTGCAAAATAAAAAAAAATTCTCTACTTCTTAAGGATGCTTCCTAACGCACTATAATAGAAGGGAGAAGTATAATTCCTTGCATATGTAGATATGTGCACTAAGAATGTCTGTATTTTTAATGACCATAAAGGGAAAAATCATGAGTTCATTATAAAAGGATTTTAATAGTATGCAGTTCTAGTAATACAAACAAGAAAATACATTTTCTCTAAAATTTGATAGAATAAAAAATTTTATATGGTAGGACATAAAAGGTCAAGTGCAACATTATACTGTGAAATCAATTCAGGGAAGGCTTACTTCAGCCCCTGCAGCATTAAAATATCATAATATCCTCTAATGGGTTTGGAAGCCATTAACAGCCACTGATTCAGCACAGGGATGAGGGTTTGCTTGTTTCTGTTGAAAGGTTTCACTAATGCTGTCAAGTATGAATTCTCTGAATAGAGAAAAAGGTTTAAATGACAACAAGTCAAGTTGTCATTGTATGACTTTTTTTCTGATTGTTTTCAAGTGAAGACTAGAAACAGATGAAGTATATAAATCTATTCTAAACCTGAAAGATTTAGCTGAAGGGCAAAAGGTCTGTAAAGGATTTACTTTTACTTGCATGCACTCCAGAGGCATAATTGAATATTATGTGTATAGCTATGTGGTAACCACTATGATTGTTTTTAAAAGTTAAGTTTTAACAGCAAATAAAATATTCCAGAGTACAAGGGAAGAATATTTTCCTCAGTATAGACTGTAAAAAGGTGGTAGTATTTTAGATAGAAGGCGCAATTACTAAACCATATTTATTCAATCTCAAATCTTCGTTCGCAAAGCCTAGCCATGATGATGATGACGATTTATTCAATAATGAAATATAACTATGATTCTTGTGCACTAAATCACATTTGTTATCACAATTCTATTATCTCTAAAGTACACAAACCTAATTTTTCCTACTACAAAAGGTAATTGTGAAGTTGTAACAGAAGACACCTTTTTAAGGTATTTTGCAGCTAGAGGCGACTCCAGATAAAACTTTAGATTTCTGAAAAGCCTATTCAGCAAATAGAAAGCCTGAAATTAAGGAGAAACATGAGATACCTAAAAATTCAGTAACTTTCCAGTTTATGAAACTTCTTTTCCAGCTGAAAACAGAAGTGATTGTATCTAACTTGCTTAAGAAATACCATAGTGTGGAAATTCTCTGTATTTGTAGGTGATGTATATCTTACTTGAGTGAGTAATAAGAATGTGCTGGACTGTGTCAAGCAGTCCCCATCAAGGACACACACATATTCTTTTCATGAAGTTTCACATTTTTACATGTTAAGGCTCTCAGCAGTGATTTGAGGGTGACTGCAGCGGGTTTTATGAATTACTTTTTGTAAGACAGTCCTTAAATATGTAATTTTTTTCCTTCAGTTATTCTATTAAATTATTGCAGTTACTATTTAGAAATTTTTTTTTCATTTTTCTATAAATAGTGTTTTGAATTCCTTTTATTTTTTTTGAAGGGGCTTTTTGCAACATCAGGAAATAGAAACCTGTTTTCTATTTAATCATATATGTTATGTTTGGCAGTCTAAAGGTAGAAGCAACCTTTGATGTTTTTCTCTTTTTGAATCATTATTATGTTTGTACAAAAATTATTATGTTTATACTTTTTTTTGTTCTTTAGAATAGCTGAGATATAATTAGGTGAAAACTAGTTTTGCTTCAGTTTAAGAAAAAAGTTGGAAAGAAACTTGAAAATTAAATTTGTAGGTTAAACCTCAGAAATGTAGAAAGTTCTTTTCCACTTACATTTTCTTTATTTCTTCAATAATTATTTATTTTTGAAATAAAAATAAATGATTAATTGATGTATTCAGAATGTGAGAAACTACCTTAGTAGTGTACCTGAAGTATAACTGCTTTGAGGGAAGAATGTCTTATGATTAGCTGCCACAACTAGTGGTCAGGGCTTCTTAATTCTCCCCCACCCCTTAGCTTTTGTGTAATCTTGTATTTTGTATCTATCAAGGAATGGGATGGAAATAACAAAATTGCCTGTTTCATATGAGCATTAGTAAAGAGGGCCTTGGATTGAAGACACTCTGTAGCTGTCATGTACTAATGTGTTTCATGTATGTCCAGAGGTGCTTGTTTTTGAACATATGAACATTTTTGTAGCCTAAAATATTCAGAAGGATCTTTATTAAGACAAATGATGAACCATATTCTGATGTGTTCTATCGTTTTACTGCAATGAGACTGTCCTTCTTTGTGTTGTAGGATTGTGAATAGCTCCCAAAAGGGTATGGTACTTTTCCCCAGTTATGATAAAGAATGATGCAATTTATTATTATGTTGTTTTCTGTTTCAAGAGGCTGATAAATCCAACAAATTTATATCTTTTGTTTAAAAAAAAAACCCCACACTGTTAGTTGAGGATTCATAGGGCTAGTGAAAAAGGGTAGCAAAAGGCCTATTTTTGTGCAGGGCTACACATATACGAGAAAGGTTGGCTACAAAAGTGTAGGTTTGTAGCTTATTTGATTCAATGGATTAACATTTCCTATTGTCAAATTTTATAGGTGTAAATTTTGTGTGTGTCACTTTTAGGGGAAAGCAGCCCCATCAAACTCAGGCTAAATATTGCACTGAGATGAGCTGGGAGCTTTAACAGATAATAAGGCACTTGATCAGGTGTCATGTTTTAAACCCAGGTGGCAACCAGGTGTCACACAGCCACTCACTCATTTCCTCATGATCAGAATCAGGGAGAGAACTGTAAGAGTATCTCAACCCATGAGTTTTTTCTCTTATAAAGGCAGTTTAATAAGTAAAGCAAAAACCTCACACAAGCAAAACAAGGTATTCAGTCAGCACTTCCCATGGGGAGGTAGGTGTTCAGCCACCCTCAGGAAAGCAGAGCTCCATCACATGTAATGGTACCATCACTCCAATTGTTCCCCCCCTTCCTTCTTCTCCTCCAGCTTTATATACTGTGCATGACACCATGTGGTATGGAATATCTCTTGGGTCAGCTGGTATCAACTGTCCAGGCTGTGTCCCCTCCCAGCTTCTTGTGCGCCCCCAGCCTACTTGGTGGGGTGATGTGAGAGGCACAAAAGGCATTCACTCTGTATAAGGTACAATACTTCCATATGTGCTGGGTGTGTTTGTCAATAGTGCATTCTTTGCTGATTTTGGAAGTCATATCTCTAGTAACTTTTAAGTCACTATAAGTACAAGCTGAAGGATCTGCTTGAGGACAGTTTAACATAAACTCCAAGTAAAGAATGTAGTGCAGAACTGCAAATCAAACTTTCTCTCTTTTAACTGAGCATAGATTCAAAATTATGTGACTGAGACAATAATTACATTTATTAAAATAATTAAATATTCGATTTTTTCCTTTGCATATGAAATTTAAAACATTCTGAATGATAGCTATATATGAATGAACAACATGTTTTTTACAGTGCAACACACCTCTTGATGCTGAGAAATATTGAACTCTGACACTCTTTTTTTTCATTCCTTAGTAAGAGTAATCACATTTTCTTTGGTTAGGAGAAAAACTTCAAGCTGTTTCTATATCTCTTCATTCTCACTTACAACTCAGCACATTATTATTTATCATATTATGCAGCATGGAAGCAATTTTCAAAGAAAAATGCAATTTGTTGTTGACAGCATATAAAACTAGTCTCATCAGCAATCTGCTATTACAGAGCCTACTTTTTTCTGTTTTGTTTTAGTTTTGGGGGTTTTGTTTGTTTGATTGTTTTGGTTTTTTGTTGGGTTTTTTTTTGCTTATTGTACTGATGTCTTCGAAATCTTAATTCTGGAAAACTTCACACTGTTATATATTCAAGGCATAGATCTTAATATTGTTGTCGTAGTATCTGTAAAGAAATACTATTTCTTGTGACTTTCAAACTCTATAAAATTAATTTTCTTAGTAATTAATTAAGACATACTGCATTGTTTCTTATTTACTTGCAAGTCATTGGGAATGCTTCAAATATTTATGAACTCTAAGGATTATTTTTCCTATAAATATTTTAAGTTTTGTTGTGATGCCATCCAAACTCACCTACCTGATTATTTTGTGGGATTATTCAGTCACTGTATATATGTAATAGAAAAATTTACTAGCTACTATTTATTAATTATATATAACTCTAAATGCAGATCTGTCAAAGCATAGGATGTTTGGTTTATTTATAAAAGGTAAATAATTTATGTCTTTCAAACAACTTTTTGCTTCACAGGAAAGATTTTTAGAAAAGAGTGCATGACAGTTAAGCTAAACTACTGCATTGGTCATTACCTAATTAGATATCTGGTTTCTAACCCTTGGAACCATATATATGTTGAAAGAGTAGTTCAGTAGGACATTTTCACTTGCTTATATATATCTTTATCCTTTGCATATTACTATTTGGTCATCGAAGATAAAGGCCTTCAGAAGGCACCCAGAAATGCACTCTCTTTCCAACTGGTTTATATTTTAATTCTTACAGACAAAAACATGTAGAAAAAGACAACCTGTAGCTAGCCTTCAAGTGAGTTATTTACCCTTGAAATCTCACAATAAAAACAGTGATCAGTTGGGCCATAAATTGAGATGTTATTTTTATACCAGTGAATGTTTTGCATAACATATCAAATACACTCATGAAGTTTTGACTTGAAGTTTGAGATTAGCAGGAGCACCTTGTTTTAGTGAACAGCCAACACTGAATGCATGTGTATCATAATAAGTTTTATGGATTTTTTTTTTCCCCATTAAAAGCTGTGAACACCACGTGCCTATGCAGCATTTTTAAAATAATTTAGAGCACACTTAACCAAACACATTTACAGTCAAAGGAGAACATAACCTCTTAGTATTTCTTTTATAGAAATTATCCTATGAGCAGTGACGACAGAATCACTGTAACTGGTTCTGTTCTAGAACATGACAGGGAAAATATTTGCCTTTGATGTCAGACTACAACTATTATTGTGACACATTTTCAGGTTCTAGCATGTTTCTAATAATAAACAGTGACATCGTAGACTAAAGATATCATAATTCATCAAAAAAAGGAATGCTGGAGAGCATTAGAAAGCTGATCTCTAGTTCATTTTTATTTAAGTTACTTTTTAGTAGAAATTATCCTTTTTTTCATATATTCATTATTCAGTCTCACAGTGATAAGAACGGACAAATTTTTAACACAATTTTCATTCTTCTGCATTGGAGAAAAAAGTGAGGCTTTTCTACTTGGAAAACCAGCTTTTTCTTAATATTTGCCAGACAAATTGCCACAGTGCTTTGTTGTAGCTGAGTGTATTGAGAAGAGGACAGGAAGAAGGAATGGAGCTGTTATCCTGGGAGACCCTTCTGGCCCCCCGCACCCCTCCTTGTATGTGTAACAGGTGAATCTTTGTACTTAATCTTTTTCTGATTACAGATTGGTTTTCAAAGCTTTGGCATCTGGTGAGTCATTCTCTGAGGGGAAAAGCAGTTCCAATGGCATTTCAAATTGCATTTGATTGAGATGGGGTAGTCCTTGTATATTGCAGGGATTAGCAGCAAAGCCAATATTTGAACTATTAATAGAGTGTTGTGTTCTATTGGCCAACTCCACAGGAGATGGGAGATTTTTTTCCTTTTCTTGTGCATTTATGCCCTTTGAGAAGTGGGGTAGGTAGGGTCAAACTTTTTTTGGCTGTGTAAAAATGGTTGTCTTTGGATTATGTCATAATTTTCAGCTAATGCTGTGCAAATGAAGAGTAAAAGTACTGGGAATGAGAAGGCCCCTGACAAGTGAGTACTGCTTAAAAATTCTGTCACACAGAAATGAATCACAGAGTAAAAAGATTTCTCACCATGACAAATCTCATGTTCAATTTAAAACTCTTGCCTTAGATGTGGGGATAGAATATGTACTGGGTTAAAACCTGTTTGAAGAATGGATTTGAATGCAGAATTGTTATCATCTGAGTAAGCATATGAAACTCTGTATAACTGCTTCTGAGTAAATTTTAAAACATTTTTTTAGAAAGGAGGATTTAATTCTGTGTTTGGAGGCAACAAGCTTCCAAAGATGAGACTGTTCTGGGACTCAAAGACATGTGCTTCATGCTGTACTAGCAATGCAAAGGCAGCATCCCCATTTATTTATTTATTTATTTGGACTGCTGTTCTGAGAAATTGAACTCTTTTCATGCACCAAGGTAATAAAAATTAGCCAATTGATTTGTTGATTTATATTTTTTTTCAAATTGTGCTGTATTTTTGGAATAAAATATCAGAGTGTTAGATTTTTTAGTGAGGTAATTTAAGTAGATTTTGTCCTAACCTCTGAGGCACATTATCAAAGACTTATAACATAAAGTGGCTTCTAACATGAGATGTCACTGAAACTCAAGAGAAGCAGAAAGCACCTGAGGTATTGTGGAAATTATAGGGATAGTAAAACACATCAAATTAGTAAAAATTAGTACTGGTTGAAGTTCTGAACTTAATTATCTTTATTTGGGGTAATAAAGTCTGAGTGGAACGGCAGGATAGATTGGGAAGAGTTAATAAACAAATATTATATGCATCTACTATGTGAGCTCAAATGTTAAGTATGGTAATATTGAAAAAAATAGTGTTGAGGAGGACTTAGAAAAATAACAAAAGATAACAGGGTTTTTGTTATCCAAGGTTGTATTCGTGCTGCTTAATGCAGTCTACTCATTGGAGTAATTAAATCCCTGATACAGCTATAGTCATGTCCTCACACATGTTTATACTTTTGTCTGAAAGAGAGATTTGAATCCTCAGTAGCAGAAGTGGTTTTTTATGGTTATGTAAGACTAGAAACAGCAATGGATGACACTTTAGAACTACTTCCAGAGAAGGGCATATCTGTTTCATTGCATCTAATTGCTTTATTGCAATTAGATGTGGCCTAAATTTCCTATAAAAAATCATGTAAATTCTGAGATGGCCAATGAATGAATAGCAAGGTGTGCACTGGTTACAGTTCTCTCTTTTGCCATGCTAAAATTATATTATAATTACTGCTCAACCTTTCCATTAAAGAAGTCACAGGTGCAGCAGTTAATGACCATAGAATATGTGAGAACCTAGTTATAGCATATCTAGGCTTCACAGGTCTTATAGAGGAAGTACTTGTTCTTTTTGTGTAATACCAATTTAAATAATTTTCTGTAAATGTATTTAGCTTGGGGTTTTTTTTCCAAGTGTGCAAGAATGGCAGTCTAGAACATTGAAGTTCATAAAATCCTGTGTATTAAACAACTGAAAATTCTTTTCCGCACGGGAAAGAAGGAGTGGTGCGTGGGTTTTTTTCACCTAGAATGTTGAGGAAACTTTTTCTATTCATAGGACTCTGTGTCTAATGTTAGTATCTGTAAGGCAGACACTTGAAATTTGAACAGATTTTTTTGTGTGTTGTAAATTTCCTTATTTCTGTGACCTTGCAATGTGATGATGTGCTAGCAGAATACTTCGATAATAAACGTGTGCCGTTGTGCAGTGGAAATGATGCCTCAGCACTGCAGCAGAATTTAAAATGGGAGCATCCTGTGGTTGCCATGGCAACAGGGAGTGCCAGGCTGTTTGCATTAAGGAAGGCAGTGGGTAGCACGCGCTTTAGTACATGCCAGTATTTATTAAGACTCTTAGGATGGCAATTTCTGTCTACTACATAGCAATTTATGCCTAATTTAAAGTTCCAGTCTTTTGCCATGTCAGCTACTTTCAACTACCATTCCCTCTGGTGAAAATGAAGATAATTGGCAATGGTTAACAACGGGTCCTCACACCAGCAGCTCCAAGTGCATCCATTATTCTGGGAGGATGCGTGATGATAAAGGGAAGGCAAAGAAAAGTAGCTGATCTGCTGAGGCTGCAGTGGCTTTCTGTTTTGTTTGTGTTTTAGCTTTTGATTTTTGTTTGCTTATTTGTGGTTGTGATTTTTGGCTTGTTTGTTTTGTGGGTTTTTTTAAACAATGGGAGTGTTTCGTAATTTTGGACAGTTCAGGGAAAGCCACTGTTAAAATCTGTACATTCTAAGCAACATATCCATGGGTTGTTCTCTGTAGGAGTTTCAATTTAATGATCTTGAGAATCATCGTAAGACTTCCTCATATGACGAAAAGTTCAGCAGATTTGCATTTGGTTATTTGCTAACTACGGAGTTTCCTTTTGTGTAGAACATGCTTACCTTCTGTGATTAGGAATTTTCATTTTATAATCAACTGAGTTTTCAAAATCCCAGTCTGTCGTATACTTAGCAATAAAGAACTGGAAAGCAATATATAATGAGATACCAACTTCATCAGTCTCTGTTCATATATACTTGGAATTTGTGCCTATTGGCTTAATGGAAGCAACTATCACATTTGCTTAGATTTATGTCATCTGAAAGATTACTGGAGCTATGCCATTCTGAAAGAAAAACCTTTTCTGTGCCATGATGTCTCAATAGTTTTATGTACATGTTTTTTTAGAGGCGGGTTTGCTGGTGTGGTTCCTACTAGTTTGGAATGTGAGCAGAGCAAAATAAAAACATCTTCGTAATAGTCTGAGAAGACAGCTCTGTCTGAAAGGGGTGCTGGATTCAGGGTTTTTTTCTTGGTTGTTGTCTTACTCAGTGGTCACTCAGACTTTCACTTGCTACCATGGGACAAGTCTAAAGCCACTTTGGTTCTTTGAACCATTCCTCTGCCTCTAAAAATCCATTCTTCAGTGGTTTCAGTAAATATTTTTTAAAACTTAAGTACATAAAATCTTAAAAAAGGTGTTTTTTTTTCTGTTTTGTTATCTTTATTAAAATAGATATCTTTAATTTTCCTAAGTGGATCAAAATCTTATTTATCCAGTCTGATATGACATCAATATTTTGAGGTTTAAAAAGATAAAAGCAAGACTTAAAAAGACTGACTTTTGCTTTGGTATCAGTAGGCTAGTGTAAGTCATTTTACACTGACTCTAGAGCAACCTTACTTTTCATTAGAGTATGATTCTTGAGTGATTTTGTTAAAATCTGTTAATTTTTAAAATTCCTGTAATGTAAGCAGGTGTTATGTCTTGGTAAAGTGCTGAGTATGAAAAGTCAGCAAACGAAGCAAGAGGGTGGCAGTGGTCCAAAGATGATTTTCGGAAAGTTGATTCATTCAGGAAATGTATACACTTAGAGCGGATTTCTTACGGAACAAAAAAAATTTCTCATATTAATCACTTCTCTGTTTCCACCTGCTGTAAACCAGTCCTACATCTCCCATAACTGCTCTTTGTATGTATTATCTTTTCCCCATCTCTCTTTCAGTTTATTTTAATATCAATGTATAGTAACCCATTAGAATCAATTGCTTGGTTACATAGTTTGGTCATTGTTTTTCTGACAAGAATAACCCGTATTTTTAGTGATCTTCTAATATTGTGTATTAAATTAAATGCATTTGTATGAATTGTTTTAGAGTAGGATGAAAAACTCCATAGGTTTAAACCAGATTTCTTTACTACAAAAGTCTTGATTCTGCATGTATACAGTAATGTGAAAACCTTCTACTTCACTGGCGTTTCAAGATTCCTAGAAACTGGATGTGCAGTGTTAAATATAGGTCAAGGATCTCCCCCAGTACATTATGTACACGTCACTATATCCTCCTTTTCAGTAAAGCATTTCACTGTCAGTTCTGATGCTGAATTGCATAAAGTAATGAAATGTTATAGATTGTTAGTTTTCTGTATTATAATATTGTTTTCTTCTAATCTCTTTCTCTAGAAAAAAGAAAAATTGCTTTCCTCTCCATATATCTGTCACGTAAAAAATAACCTCCTGTTATCTAAAGATATCTCCAGAAAAAAGGTGTTTTTATGATAAAATTCAATATGAGATACTCATTAGCTGGCATCCTAGTAGACATTTTCAGGCAAGAAAACAAATATGAAATGGATATGGGGATTGAAGTTCATTGCTTTGATTCTGCTGACATTGATATTCAAGATCAGGGTAGAGACCTGTCTGAAATAGAATTTATTTGATTATTTCAAAATGCAAAAGAATCATTTTGTCTTGTTTCTAGAAATGAGATAGTACTGTGATACAGAGAATAATAGAATCACAGAATCAATTAGGTAAAAGATCTCTAAGATCATTGAGCCCAACCTATGACTGAACACCACCTTGTCAACTAGACCATGGCACTAGGTGCCACATTCAGTCTTCTTGCACACCTTCAGGGTTGGTGACTCCACCACCTCTCTGGGCAGTCCATTCCAATGCCCAAACACTTGTTTTTCCTAATGTATGTCTTAAATCTCTGGTACAACTGAATACTGTGTCTTCTTGTCCTAATGCTAATTGCCTGGGAGAAGAGAGCAACCCCCATCTGGCTTCAGCCTCCTTTCATGTAGTTGTAGGGAGCAATAAGGTCTCCCCTGAGCCTCCTCTTCTCCAGGCTAAACAAACCCAGATCCCTCAGCTGCTCCTCATTGGACTTGTGCTCCAGACCCTTCACCGGGCTCGTTGCCCTTCTCTGGACCTTCCTAAATTGAGGGGCCCAGAACTGAACACAGTACTCAAGCCTAGCTAATGCCAAGTACTGGGGCAAAATCACTTCCCTGGTTTTGTTGACCATGCTATTCCTGACACAGGCCAGGATGTCATAGGCCTTGGCACACTGCTGAGTCATGTTCAACCAGCTGTCAGTCAGAGCCTCCAGGTCCCTTTCTGCCTGGCTGCTGTCCAGCCACTCTGTCCCCAACTTGTAAGCCTCCATGGAGTTGTTGTGGCCAAAGTGCAGAACCCAGCACTTGGCCTTGTTGAACCTCATACTATTGGATTTGTCCCATTAATCCAGCCTGTCCAGGTCCCTCTGAAGAGCCCTCCTAACCTCCAGCAGATCAACACCCCCCACCCTCAACTCGGTGTTATCTACAAAATTGCTAATGGTGGACTCAATCCCCTCATCCAGATCATTCAAGATGTTAAACAGGTCTGGGTGCGACACTGATCCCTGGGGCTCACTACTGACCACCAGCTGGATGTGACACCATTCACCACGATTCTCTGGGCCTTGCCATCCATTCAGTTGTTAATCCAGCAGGGAATGCCCCTGACCAAGCTGTGGACTGCCAGCTTTTTCAGGAGTATGCTATGAGAGATGGTGTCAAAAACTTTGCTGAAGTCCAGATAGACCACATCCACAGCCTTCCCCTCATCCACCAGGCGGGTCATCTGATCATAAAATTCCCTATCCATCCTGTAGGTGTCGTGTGATCACACTCAAGATGCTCCTGTTTTCATATCAGATTCTTCAGTCGGAGATACTTCAATTTACCTTCCCTTTTCTAAACAAGTTGAAAGACATTCAGAAGCTCAAGCAGGCTGTGGATCCATGTGTATCTCTACTGCGTGCATTCCTCTGAGGAAACTTGTGGTAATCTGAGATAGTCTATATTATAGCATCTGGTTACAGAGGTCATGTAGCTGAAATATTAGCAGCTCTAGTTTAAACGGTATTGCGTTACAGTCAAGTATACCTTTTGGCAAGGGCAATGGGAAAATAAAGAAATGAAAATATAATATGTTAAGATGATGATCGTATGATATAGAATAATAACAAACTTTTATTTGTGTCAAAACTAATTGTAATTTCCCCAAATTCTGGATTTGGGAAATTTATTTTGCCAAACTTCTGCTTTTAAACAGAAACACATTTTCAAGTGGAATTTTTTCATGGGTATCCATTCTGTCCATTTATTTGCAGTTTTTCATGAATTAAGTAATATTGGCATCTTTAAAATCTGGAAAAGGAAAAAAAATATTCTGGCAAATATGCCCATTATTTGGAAAGTGGTAGGTAGAAGCCATACTTGGTCTGTGAGGAGCCTCTTCCATTGTGAGTGGTGTTGCTCCAAGACAATTTGCCAACTGATCCTTCTCTGACAGTCCTGAAGAAGCCAGGTAAGAGGAAACTGGCTGCTCTGACTTGGTTGCTAAAGTTCCTCAGTCTGTTGCTGTTCCTTTGTGCTTCTTTGTGCATATGGAGATCAATTAGCCTCAAGCAACATGGCAAAGCCTTCTGCAATAAATGCAATAACCATGCTGAATATGACAACATGTAACAGCTTATGACATTGATCTGGAGAGTTTGGTACGCACCATAAGGCTAGCACCTCTTTCTGACAATTATTCCTTGTACATATAATGTACACAAGCCTAAGTCAATGGGGTTTCAGTGTAGAAAGTGTATACAAATGCATGAAACAGTATTTCAGGCTTTTGTCTGAAGGCAAATATAAATAAGGGCTGAACACAGCTCTACTTTTTTTTCCTGGAAGCACCACAGATGTTCATTTATAGTAAGCTGTTTGCTATAAAGTCTCCTAATGTGAAGCTCACTTCAGATGTATTTGCATTACTAGATCTGAGATACTTCCTAGAAGTATTTGAGGTTAGGGACCAGCAAATACTTTAAAAGAAAACCAACAGCAAAAGGCCTTTTAAGATCTAGAAGCATTAACATTTCATTCTTAACATAAATTTTAAGAACAAAGTGCAAATTAATCTGTTAAAAACAGACACTGAAATTAAGCAGTACAATGTTAGTTTCAGTAACCTGAAGATATTGTGCATTTATTAAACAGCATGTAAAAGTGCTACTCCACTAAAGACAAAATGATATGCAACTGCCATTTTATATGGTATCAGAGTACTGAAATTTGCCCATCTTGATAGACTGCATATTCTTATTGATTCTATGATAAAGCAACTACATGTGTTGAATAACAATGGCAATCATATACTGAGTGGTATAAAATCATAGACTAATCCAGTTTACTTCCTAGTAATTACCTGTGGACTTTCAAATTATTGCCTAGCTTTTGATGTTCATTAGTCACTGGAAATGAAAATGACAAGGAAACCAATAGCCCATAATCTGGAACATTTTAAATGTTTATGGATTTCTTAGCATTACTAGAAAATATAAGTGGTACTGCTCTTTCAGATCCATAGAGGCACATATTAAATACTATAATAATTACCTTCCCAAGGACAACAATATGACACTGCTGGAAGTGATGCTGAGACTACTGATTTGTGCAATGAAAACTGCAGGTTAAAAAGAAAAAAAACAATTAGTTTTGTTTTGTTTTTTGATTAGGATACTCTTGACACAGTTAATTGTCAATTTAATAGAGTTGTCTAATGATATTTAATAATGTTGTTCTGAGGTTTCAACTGTCCCTGAACTTCAGTTATTGTCATGTCAATAGTTGTGAAAAATATCAACCAAGAGCAGTACATAAAGCAGCTTTGATAGAAGTTCTTTCCCTCTAAAACTGAACTTTCATAAATAAATGTTGATTCCCTCTGCCTGAGTAAACTTATCATGTCCATAGCTTGACATATTAATCTGCAGAAATTCATTAAAATGCAAAATCATATATTTCAGCCCTTGAACT
>NW_020956445.1:140234-156954 GCF_003031625.1 Empidonax traillii
TAAAGCTTAGAACATAGTATTTTTTAAGTAAAGTTAAAAGGGAAAATAATTTAATTGTGGGTTTAAATTGAAGTTTTAATAGGACAGGTCTTTCAGGTCTTTTTTTTTTAAATTTATTTTATTTTTTTATATGAACACATTCACATTCCTGCAAATGAATTGACATAAAAATATGGTGAGTCTGCTAGATGAGGATATACTGTTAGGATGTTTCCGCTGTATTTAGTAAAAAAGCTGCAAGACTTTGGATAATGTAGGTTCTAGAGCTGTTCCTCAGAAAAAAATACATACATTTGAATTCTCACAACCTTAAGGTTGCATATACCTTTATGGGACAGCAAACAAAAAGAGGATAGGCTAAGAGGGAAGAAGTCATAGCTCTCAAAAGAAGCATTAATTTTGTTAAGTCTGAAATAGATTAGGCGGAAGGATGATCCAACAAAGAAAACAGGTTGATGGTCGTCTGTAGGGTTGACAAGCAGAGCACAGTTTTCTTCAGAACACATAATTTTAGTAATTATATTTATATTCAAGCTGTTACTTAAATTTAATTGTAATAATTATGCAAAAGAGCTGTATGTCAAAGCGGACACTTCAGTGAAGGAGTAGATAGGAAATATTACAGTGGACATAGAACATTCTGGAAAGAAATTGTGAAAGTAAATGTCATAGAGCTGATGAAAGGTCTTCACCTTGAATATCATGTTTATGGCAGAACTCATTTTGAGTTATGAGTGCATCCAGTTACTTGTTCTGTTTAGCTCGGAAAAGAAAGAAATAGACCAAAGTGCATTTTCAGCTTGGCACAATTCCTCATGGAGTTCTGTGGTATTGACATCGTTGAGCCAAAATTTTAGGAAAGAAATAAGTGAAGACATTTAACTTTTGCATATGTACTGTTCCTGTTGACTGCATTGCTTTGATTTCAGCTGATCTTAGAAACTAAGCAGTTTTGGATCTGTCTAGCAGAGTCCTGGGAAACCATCTGTAAATCCCAGACAAACAAGCCAATGTACCATAATATGGAAGAGAATACACAAAGCAAAGGAGATGAAAGGCTTTGCTGTCACTCCTGAGCCGATAGAAAGGTGGGCTGGAGTACCTATATAGATAAATAGAGGGTGTGACCTGTAGAAATACTCAGTAAACAGAAACCTGCTGTCGTTAGTAGGGGTGGGGATTCCCCAAGAAATTACTACTGTCAGATGCAGTGGTGCTTCTATGTCATCGTTCACCTTTACCACGGGAGGATAAAAATGGGGAAAGAAGGAGGTATGCTGGAATAGTTCTTTAGTGCTATATTCAATGCATGTATAATTAATGATAAAGCTTACTTGAACTTAGTTTCTGGAGTTTTAATCTGTAAGAAAAAGCATATAGTAATGTGGATTACAGTCTTAGATCCTGCGTTGTGTACCTTTCAGATATAAATCCCAGAAAAACCCTATGATTTTCTAAACATTGTGGTTATATAGAAGAAAATTGAATCCAGAACAACATTTTGAATCACTATAAGGCATCAGAAGAAAACAATGAAATTTAATAATCAAGGAACATTTAGATATGATACACTCGGAAGGAAAAAAGCCATCTCTTTTTAACCTAATCTGTTTATGCATTTCAAATGTAAACCAATATGAGTAAAAGACCTGCAGTACTGCTAAAATAAGAGATCCAGTGTCTGAGCTGGTCTCTCCTATGCTCTGTCAGCTAATTCCTATTTCTTTTTAAGATATAAACCAATTTTTCTCTTAAGATAAAAGTGCAGATAAAGTTCCTGATGCATTACCTCAAACATTTAATTGGATTCCAAGTTTTATGATTAAGCCTACAAGTTGTGACCATTCATTTATTTTCAGTGGACAACATTTAATGTTTTGGATATTTTTAATTTAAGGATTTTGTTTCCATTTAAGTCAGTATGCCTATTATGTTTTTTAAAAACATGACTGCTTCTGCTAGAACAGATGTCATATGCATTGTAAAATAACAGTGTTTTATGGGAAGCTTTTAAGCAAAACCACCGTAATTTATTTTGCTTAATGTCAGACATGAGCCCACACTACAACAGAAGTGCTCTAAATGTCAAAACAAATCAATTTTGCAAATGTCAGACCAACATTAATGAAAGCTCGGCTCTTTCACTAAGGATGCTTTCCTAATTCATAATAAGTGCTAAAACACTTTCTACTGTGGTCACGTATAACAGAAGATATACATAAAGTTACGAACGTTGTTGTGCATTTCATTTCACAGTTCAGGTATGTACTTTAGAACCCTCTCTATTATACTGACAGAAGGTTCTAATAACAGAATAATCTGATTGGGAAGGGACATCAGAAAGTTAGCTGGTCTTCTCAAAGCAGGGCCCACTTCAAAATTTTGGTCAGGTTTCTCAGGACTATTTAGTCAAACTTTCACTGCCAGCAATTATGAAGATTCCACAGTCTTTATTGGCAAGCTGTTTCAGTGTGTAGCAAAAGAAAAAAAGAAAACCCAAAAAAACCCCCAAACCCACCACCAAACCCCCCAAAACCAAAAGAAAAAAACCAAACAAACAACAATCACAGTCCCTCTCTCCAAACTGAAACCTTACACCTCTGAGAAGAGTTCGGTTCATTATTGTTTATGGACCACCTTTAGGTAGGAGTATAGTGCAGTTAGATCTAAAGATAGCCTTATTTTCTTGAGGCAAAAAGAGAGATTCCATAGCCTCTCCTTTTAGCTCTTATGCTCCACTCTCTCACCATCTTCACAGTCCTCCATTTGATTGTCTCCAGTTTTTTTATCTTTTACTTGCACTAGAGAACCACAAACTGGACATAATGTACATAATATTCCACAGGTACCACCATGTGTTTTAAATAGAGGAGAATTATGGCTCTTGACTAGTAACTGTGCTTTTGGTAATGCAGCCCAGTAAGTGGGTAATCATCGTTGCTGCAAGGTTACACTGGTGACATATGTTGAATTCGTGGTCAACTGGAGCTCTGAATCACTTTCTAAAGGGTTACTACTTATCCTATTGTATATATTGCTATGTTTTCTTGTTTCGGTTTGGTTTTGTCCTAGGTGTAGAACTTGCCTTTACTTTTTTTTTTTTTTAAATATGTTAATAAGCTTTTTCCTGCCCTTTCCTTCTCACTGTTGAGCTTCCTTTGGACCCTACCTTGCAACAACTGGATCTCATCCCCACGTTTGGTGTCAGTAGAAAACTTTTTGAAAATGTACTCTGTTCCCTTATCCGGGTTTTAAGGAAGGTATAGAATTCTGGCTTTAGTAACAACCTCTGAGGAAGACCACTAGTAATCAGCTGCCAGTTGAACTTCCAGCCACTGATCATTATTCTTTCAGCTCAGTAATCTAATTGGTTTTCTACCCAATCTTCCATTGGTGCATTTCTTCCCATATTGTGATTCTATAGGAGATGGCATCAAAGACCTGCATAGACTGAAGGTATACAACATCCAGTGCTCTTCCCCTTCTGGCAGTGACTTAAAAAAAGAAGTCAAGCTAGTCAAGAGTGATTTGCCTTGGTAAATTCGCATGCCTGTTTCCAACCACCATTTGTTCAAGTGCCTAAAATTAACTTCCCATAAATGGCCTTGCTCTATAACTTTTGCAGGGACCGAGGTGAGTCTGACCAGCCTGAGTTCCCTGGATTCAATTCCCCTCCACCAGTGATCTTCCCCCACCCAAGGATGGGCAATCCCTTTAATTGTTGACCTTTTGTTAAAATGACCTTTTGAAGTTTTTAAAGATTGACCTCACCTAACTGAGTGGCTTCCTCAGTAGCTGCGGGCGCATCCCATCTGGTCTCACAACCTTGTATACACTGCTTCTTAAATTACTTGACTCATACTAGCAAAGTACTTTTGCCCCTGGAGCTCAACATCCTGGTGTGGTAACCTGGGGGACCTGAGGAAAATGCAAAAAGGCAGTGAGTACCTCAGCCATTTCCATGTGGATACCCTCCTTCAGTAATGAGGCCTCATTTTGGAAATCTTCCTTTTGTTCATATTAATATAATATGTATGAAAATGTAAATTTATAAATCTACTTTATAGTACACAGAAAGCTGTATATTTAGCTATTAACAATTTGACTATTTTAAGCAAATTACTCCTATAACTAAAGTGAAAACTGTAAGTGCTTTGATGAATTAGGAAAGAGAACCAATGCCATGTGACTCAGTAAACCAAATGCAGCTAAATGCCACAGCTGCTGTTTTGAATATCTGCTGCTCATTCTTCAAAAAGATTGTACTTGAAGATATTGGAGATAGTGAAGAAATTTCAGACCACCAAAAAACCACAAATTCTACAACATGAAAGAAAAAAATCGTGATTATTGCTGTTAAATCACTCAGTTGCAGTAAAATATATAAAACATTTGCCTGTTGTATGGTTAGGCAAGGAATAGTCAGTTACTTGTAAATGAAAGATGATTATACTCCTTGCAAGTAGAATACACAGTTGTGCTTAGGCACTGTCTATATACATTCCCCCTTGGCCTATTGTCTGATACTGAATGAAAGGTAATTACTTAGAGAAAGCGTATGATGTATACAGATGATATTTATACCATTAGGGGTATGCTGTTAGGGGATTACGCTTTTTTCCTATAAATACATAATGAATGGCTCACTAACCTTGCAATTACATCCTGAAAACTGACACTTACTTTTCAGAGAATTTCTGTAGAAGAAAGCTATGTGACAGTTTTCTAGAAGTCAAAAGCAACTTTAAGTGCTGTAGTCTGAGATTGTGTGGCTCCATCTAGACTTTTAGACGGGGGAGTGCTCTCCAGTTGCTGAGTTTGACTTTGTCCCAGCATGCTGGGAAAAGAGCTGAAAAGCTCCTCACCCTTTCCCACCACCTTTGGAAAAACTCTGAGCATGAAAGCTGGAGGGGCATCATAGAAGGCCAGGGCTTTTTGCAGAGTCTACAGGACATAGATGTCCTTGAGAACATACAACTATGAAGAAGCTGGTTTACTTGGTTTCTTCTTTGTTGCATTATACTTCATGCAAGTTGTCATTCATATTGAAGAAAGTATAATACAAAGGCTCAATGAATGGAAACAATCTTTTTTAGGGAATAGTCATGTCTGTCTTTCATACTAATTTGCAAATGAGAAAGAACTGATGGAAGTAGAGGTCATGCAGTTTTGACTAAAACAAGTTTGATAGTTTGGCTAAAATAATGTTGTGAACTTTTATGCTTAGTTCACTGAAAATATTTTCAAGGAATGATGATACATAAATGTACAGCAAAACTTTGCAGGATAACAACAGCTGAAAAAAAAATTTATTAAATTATTACTGTATGAATTCAACTAGGTATATTTTTCAAAGCTAAGCAAGAATAAATCTGAAAGAAAAGTTGTACTTACAGCAGATATCAATAATCAAAAATACATGTAGGCTACATGGTCAATATTTATCTTTCTTCAAGGATCTTCTTTATATTCCTGGTCTTTTCCAGGATAAATATCTCTGAAGACAGGAGAATTCACATATTTCAATAGTGAAACAAACCTAATGTTGACTTTTATGTTGAGACTGGCTTTGATACTTCTTTTCAGAAAGTGCTCTTTGCTCTTCCTGACACCCTGTTTTATGAAGTAGGACCATATTTGCACTGACCTGTTCATTATCCTAGGGTTTTGTTACATAGATAGGCTCTTTATAATGACTACATGGTTTTCTTAACATTCTTTGCTCTTCATTTTAAAAGCATGATGAAAATCTGTGCTGTCTTAAAACTTTCTGCCGTTTTGTCTACTGAATTTTTCTCTGTATGTTTGGATATTCGTAAATTTAGAAAATACCTTTTGCTATGCTGCCTGTTGCTCAGCTGGTAAGATAAGGCTTGAAAGGAATTATCCAGCATGCAATCAGGATGTACATGTTTAGTTCAAAGAAAACTCAAAATTCAATGTAACTTTTACATGCTTTTTTTTTTTCATCTGGGATAAATAATATTAGAATAATAGTATCAAACCAATTGTTTTGGGATTGAAACCATCAATTATATTTAAGTTATTTAAATAGTGTACTACAAAGTCAACAGAGAACAGAGTTGTGTTTTTTAGATTATTCTCTTCATTGATTTAAGAATCTGAAACATTCACCTCTTCAAGTTTCCTTTCGTTTTTAACACAGTATAGAATGTGTTTTTTTTAAGCCACCTCATTTGATTTAGGGCTCAACGCAGACAAAAAAGTCGAACTTGTTCAAAATGCTAAATTTTGAAAAAATTTTTTGACCATAATCTTCTTTGAAAATAATTTAGCCTTTTGTGAACACCTCACCAATTTCTTGGTGTCTCAGAGCAATATATGGAAGGCTCTAGTTCTGACTGAGCAAGATATTCTCAGGTGAAAAGTTTCAAGAGGACTATTTTGGACTAGGTGGGACTATTCAGTATGCTTCCTTAAAGGCAGTGCAAAGTCTAACAGGGCCTATCTCACTCTTATGATTATGTGGCATTCCGCCCCCCTTCTGTCTTCACCATCTTTTAATGAACACTTTTTAAAATGTCTGATAAACAGGAAAAGATGTATTTCACAATACTTTGTATTTTAATAAGTACATAGTCTTGAGAGTGGGAAAACTCTTTTGAAAATTAGCAATTGCTTCTGAAGGACTCATTTTTCTTGGAGTGTTTATCAGCATGAATACCTGTCAAATCTCAGTAATAAGAATGGAAAAATCCTGCCTTGCAAAACAGAGCACTTTACTTATTGTCCAAATGTAAAAAAATTCTAGGATTTTTTTTTAAACCTTATTTTATCTTGGTGATGTATTTCAAGGTTGCCAGATCTTTAAAGTTCAGAGGATACACACTCTCTCAGTATTTAGTCCTAGGACAATCTCAGCTCACAATTGGAAGGCTTTAAATTCTTGTCAGAGTTATCATTTCCACATCTCACTTACTTGTGCCAATGTAATGACTTTAGAGTAATTTTAACTGAAATAGTTTGTTTCTAACATTTTATTCTACCTATTCAAACCAAAAATTATATTCATAAACACAGACTACTTGAAATATAACTCCTTATTCTTCCAAAACAATACATTTATTTCCAAATCTGTCATGTATTGTATTATTGAATGACAATATAATATATCTCCCCTTGACCTAGTGATAATACTTTTGTTCCCATAACTTTAACAAGGGTTGGATAGGAATTTAAAAATCTAATGAAATTATTTTTAATGGTTTTACCCAGGCAAGGAGTTCACCCAAAGTGAAGTCTGGCACTGTAATTTTGCAATTATGGGATTTACCTCTTGCAAGCTTGTAAATATGTTCTTGTAAAGAACATATTTCAGCGTACTGGACACAAACTAAGTTTATCACTCATTTTTATTGTGCTTGTACTAATCCTAGTGGGGCGTACAGGTTGTAGGCAATACAATGCACATGTAGTTCAGAATTGGTGTTATGTCCAGCAATGTTTGTAACACATCTATCCTCTCTGTTTCAATGGTCCTAAAATACGCAGAGGAGTAACTTGGTTGGGAAACACCAGAAGTTTAAAATGGATATATTATTCCTACCTAATCAGTATCATGTATGGCAGTAATTTTAACACTATTATGGGATTGACTTCTCTTTGTTATTCAGTGATAGAGCCTTATGTGGCCACATGGGCAAAATAAATTTTATACTACACACCAGAAGGTTTTACTTTGTTGTTCTAATCCATATCTGCATCTGTACTGCTGGTGTTGGAGCTTCAAGGCTCATTCAGTATCCAGTCCATGCAGTCTGATGCCATACCCTTGCAAAAATCACTCTGCTGTAGGGGATTGAAAGGGTTATAGTCGTAGGGTCTCTGACCTCTCTCTATGTGGTCAGACATAGAGACAGCATGTGAGACAGAATTGCTAGTTGAAGTTCACTGGCCCTGAAATAAATGCTTTTATATTAAGCAAAACACTGATCTTTCAATTTTGATTAAATGATAACCATTGGTATCTACACTTTTTTTATTATTATTATTGGGGTTTTGCTTGTTTTTTTGTTTGTTTACTTGTTTTTGTGTGTAGAGGAGTTTTTTTTTTTCCTTCAAAAACCTAAAGCGAAATTTTATGCCCCTACTGTTAGGTAAAAATTATGGAATATAATTTGGAATATGGAATGTATTCCTTGAACTTTTATTGGTTAGTGCTTTAAAAATTAGCATAACACCAAGAAGGAAGCTTTTCCTGGGTTAAAAAAAAAATAGTTTAACTCTAAAGGCTGGCTCTAGGCTATGGTAAAATGTCAAGGAAAATTCCCTGTGGGAGCATCCAGCAGCCACTCTGGCGGTCAGACTCGCACCACCTGAGCCGGGACCCCGACGCCTTCGCAGTGACACAGCCACACTCACAGTCAGACCAGGTTTCTTTCCTGACTCAGCCCCAGGTTTCCCATAGCACTGACGACGTTCAGATACTTCAAATCGTTTAATCTTGCTGCAATAACTAAACAACAAAATAACAGTTTGAGATGGTGCCTCTGAGAAGGGTCTTCAAAGGAAAGACATCCTGGGCTTTTATACCCTCACAGTGTAAGCGCAGGAGTCAGGATCATCAACTCCTGCCCTGTATCTGAGTGTCCAGTCCCCTGGCTGACCGCAGGTCCCTGGGCCCTTTGTTATGCAGAGGGGTGGCTTTCATGATCTTGTGCCTCAGGCTTGGGCTCCTGCCCCCATAGAGCAGCTCTCAACTTGCCGCTCCCACCGCGGCTGCACACCAAGCTACCTGCACTGAATGTGTTCCTCAACAAGAGGTCATGTGTGCTCCTCATAGAATTTTGTTTCTGTATGAAACGTAAGGAGTTGTTTTGGCTGACTACTTTCATGGGTTCTGCCAGCTTACTGCAACCTTTTCATATGAGTGTAAAAATCTGTCTTATTACAATACATATTCAAATGCAGTTTATATGAGAATATCTGTATTTTTACATATATAATGCATTTACTATACATATACTATAATGCATACACGATATATTAAAAAGTACAAATTTTTAAATGTACACTTGTATTTGAATTAGTAACTGACAAATAACTTTTCAGGTTTTGTTTGATTGCTGATAAAAGAGAAAATAAGAGCAGAAATTACCTCAATATATACTACAGATAGTTTATAGAATCAGAAGGGGTACGTGCATGTGTCTTTTTGGGTTTTTTTGGTGCGTTGGCTTTTTTGCCTTTTTTTTTAAATTTTATTTTTAATGTAATATGTTTATTAGTTCATAAATACAGAAATTCTGGCAAATCTATTTAGAAATATTTGCAGTGCTTTGAAAAACTGAAACTGCAGATGGCTGGATTTTTGAGTTTTAAGTGGTTTGGATATGAATTATACTACATATTATGCAAAAGAACTTCAAAACCACTAAGGTTTGCAGATGATGACTGTAAAACAGAGAGTGAAATATAATACAGAAAATGTAATTTACTTTCTGTAATACCAGTTTAAAATGGGGAGGGCCAGAAAACACAGAATGCGCTATGAAGACATTGGCACAAGGAGTATAGTAGGATGCTTTGGGAAGAGTAGGCTCTTAATAGCAAAATAATTTTACTCACAATTTTTCATTTTGTAAATTCTTAGGATTTATTCCAAACCAGCTCAGATCTCCAAATAAAATTCTTACTGTTGAGTTTGATCAGCTGGAACATTTCTATCTGTACCTTTGTTTAATCTCATTAATTTCAATCAATCAAACATGAAATAATTAGAAGAATGTAACTTTCTTGGTTGTGGAAGTGTCTGGAGAAAGAGAGAGAAAATTAGAAAAATTTCTCCCTTCCTTCTTCCCAGATTTATCCTGTGTAAGATATGCCATTTATATGCTTTTCACTAAAGCATGTGAAATAGTAAGCTGTGTTCTATCTGGAAATTAAGCAAGATTCTCTGACAAATATGGTAGGCGTATCAGAACTGAGTCTTCTTTACAGAACACGGTCTGCTCCTTGCTGTACTCATTTGAGCATAGCATGCCACCACTTGACAGGGTGCTTTGCTTGTGCTCTTTCACGTCCCACATCTTTGCTGAGCCCAATCATGCGCTACGTTGCTGAAACTTCACTTTGACTTTTGCCAAAACGCACTGTTTCGGGTCACTGTGCAGCTATTCCTTTCTTCCTCGTACAGATTTCCTCCCTTGTTACATACAGCACCTGCTTATTGCTGGGCCTGAACTGCTAATCTGCTGTTGCTCTTATGGGATCTGATTTCCTGTATGTCCTGGAAAGATGCTGTGCTTTTAAGGAGGCCCTCTCGGTCTACTCTGGGAATGGTATGCCCAGGACATGGTGTTCAGGCTCACAGGCTACAATTTTAACTTTAGCTATGTTGCTTCTGTTCCTGTCTATGAACCATATCTCTTTGATTTCTTTGGTACTCCTTTGTAATTGCTTTGTTGTCTCTCTGTGCTGCAAAACCCATCAGAAAAAGAAAACAGCACAATGGGCAGTCCTAAGCCTGCATACAGGCAAGATCAGTCCAACCTCATTTAAGTCTGTTTCACTTAAGAAAAAATATAGGGCATAACAGGTGAGGAAGTAGAATTGCTTTGTGGGTGGCAGCACAGTGGACCTTTATGTTTCCTTGGTGCTTTCAGTCTTTCAGTCTCTTTATATATACATACACTTGCAGACACATTTTTTTTTTTTTTTTTTATATCCTGGGAGAGAAACCTTGGAAAGACGAAGACCAGAACTAAATTGCTGTACTACCACATGAATTATTATGGTGGCAGTAGGCCCAACTCCTGTTGAATATTCATGGAATAATTTTAGATTACAAAGAGACTCCAAGGCACTGAGATTGGACCAACAAGCAATGTGCAAATGAAACTCCTATGAAATTGAAAATAAATTAGGAAAGTTTACTTGTAAGATCTGATGCAATTTCCTCCAACTTATAAATGCTGCAGTTTTAGGATACTTTTTACCATTTCTCTTATTGTATGCTTTGCTGGTTATATATTAATATTTTCAGAAGCTGGTCATTTGATATGATGAAAGGTGTAACTTACAATCTGCTGGTTTTGTGAGGAAAATTTGTGCCTTCTATTCTGAGCTTTACTGTAACCTGTGGCTTTGAATGAAATTTTCCTACACTGCCTGGTTAACTTTTCTCTTTAATGCTATGAATTGCTACATAACATTATTTTTTTTCTATTGTGCATTTTCGTTTCAGCTTTCTGCACTGACAGCATCTCCGATTAATTACAGAAGAGCATAATGTGGTTAAGTTTGTGTCAATAAATAGAACAGATACCACTGGATTGTGATACATCCTGATGAGACTGCTCTTTAAGATGGGCAGGCACTGTTAGTATGAAGGGCTTATCTAAAAAAGTCCAGCTAGGGAAATACAGTGTGTAGGATGCAGTGTAGATCATGTTTCAGCCCTCTTGAGAGAGGGATAAGAATGATGAGAGAAATGTTTACAAATTGCTTTGCTATAATTTTATGCTATAAATCCATATAGAGCAAAATAACTCCTGAGGTGATTTGGAGTTCATGTACGTCTGCTGGGCTCAGTGCCATAACAGCTGCAATCACTTAATATCAATCACTTAATAAATGTCTGCTGAAAAGCTAACAATTTTTTTCATCTGAATTGAATTATATTTTAGCACGTGTGTACTTGATAAAACACAACAAAATGTTTTAAAATCCTATTCCCAAAGTATAGGAACATTACCAGAAAATTCTCATTAGATAGAAGAATATCTTTTATTAGGTACACTGAGATCTTGCAAAATATGATTTTGTTAGTATGTCATCAAATGCTGCTTAAGCCAGCATTTTAAAAACACAGCTTGGTCTCATTCAGTTTCAAGACGTGACAGTAGAAGTGTAATAAATTGTATTATTTCAAATGTCTTTGTTTTACTGAAAAATTCAGTGGGACCATGCCACTTGATATACTTAGAGAAATTATTCTGATTTGTTCTTGTACAATAAACTTTCCTTACTTTGTGCTCAAGCCTTCTACATTTCATTATAGATCAGCAATTGAAAGAGGAAAAGGAAATTTGCTGAAGAGACCTAGATCTCATTTCACCATTGTAAGTAGAAAAGACAGGACATGTACTTAAACAAATATTATATATTCTGATCCTGATTTTCCTGAATAAACTAAGAGCTGTAGCTGTGAAATGTGTTGTTGGGGTTTTTTACAACCTAGATTGTATCGTACAATGAATTTTATACTTCATGACAGCAGGTCCTTTTTTATTTTTCCATCTGATAAAAGGAAAATTAAAGTTTGATTCCTTTAGTGCTTAGAGATGCCAGGAAATGCATTTTTATTGTGTCAGCTGCATAACAAGTGAATTTTTGTGTTACCTATTCCATATCTCAGTACAAATACAGTGAAGAAACAACTGTATTTGTAATGGTGAGAAGTCACGGTTATTTTATTATCCTCTACACCTTCTGTAGTTTCAGGTAAAGAGGCAGTAATGCTGCAACAGAAAAAAATGCCTTTGTAGACTTACACAGATAGGTCATGTGGTTGGATTTGTGTATCAGAATGCAGAAGGCTGAATGATAATGAAATAGAAGGAAGTGGACCTTATGTTGTCTTTTATTATTTTGTTGTTGAGAAGCTACTCAATAAGTTTCACTGCAGTGATTTAACCATTTACAAACAAAGCTCCTCCCTCCTCCCAAGCTAAAGCAAACAAACTCTTGAGATAAATGTGCAAATGATGAGAAGTACTTTTGGAGGAATTGGAGTATGTGTGTATGTGTGTGGTTTTTTATTTGGTTTGGGTTTTTTTTTTTGTTATTTGGTTGAGGTTTTTTACAGTAATAGCTTTTTTTTTCCCCTCAATGTGACAGTTAACTGAAGATGACCTCTGCAAAACTAACAAAACTTCTTTTGGCACAGATTGACTTCATTTCACCTCTATCCTGCACTGCATCAACTCCATAATCGCCCATGTGTCTTGTGATGTTTTCACCTGGAAAAAGATACAATACTAAGACTTTTGGGGAGCTAAGCATGTACTTTATGATAGGCTGACTTTTAACCAGAGCCTAACTCATTTAGCCAGATACTAAGAGCATAAAAACATTGTGGTTTTCATACCTTTCCTCAGTAAAGACAGTAATTTGTATCTCTCTTCAATATGTAACTTGCAGGTGTTTTTTCAAACAAGTTGTGGGATTTGAATTATTTGTCCACACTTAAAGTTGACTGATAATCACATGAAGGATCAAAAACTACTGAATAATTTAGCAATCCTATATATTTCATTTACTTGAGAATCTAGACTAGGAGCAAGATAATACTCTGTCTTATTACACCACTGCACACTAGAAATAACAATCAGATCTAGGTTTTTTCATCTTTAATTATACCTGTCCTGATGCTGACAATAATTTTTCATGTCAGGAAAAGAAGATCCAGTAAAGCAGTAGACTACAGCTTTCATTTGCATGTTCAGTGTGAAGCAGGAGTATTACATTATACTCGCGTAAATGAAACTTAATTGATTCTCACACATTTGTGCTTTACTGATGCATACACCATTACTTTTTTTTTTTTTTCAGAAAATCTTTGTAATACGCTTTTATAGTGGTATTTATAGTGCAAATCTGACTCCATTAAGCTGACTAAGTCTGTTAAAAGTAACATAAAGATATGGGATTTGAATAATACGTAGTTGACAGCCCATCAGTGTAAGAAGCAGAGACAAGAGACAGGATAACTAAAAAAATTATACACTCTATAAGGGAGAGGAGATGACAGAGAAAGTAACAAAGATTGTATCTCTCTGGTCACTGATCAGGCGACAACTGAAAAAAGCACATGGAGCTCTGAAGAAGTTCAACCAGAAATGTTGTAACTGAGAAGAAACTAGGGAAACAAGGCTATTATTGGGCCTCCTGGGAAAGAATATTTATGGTAATTTTCAGGGCATTTGTGGGATTCTATAAATCTTGTTGGGGTATTCTGAGGGCACTGTGCGTGTGTGTAAAACTATATTGGGATCTTTAGGAGAAGGGTCAAAAGCAGTGAAAAATGCTGAGTTGAATAGGAGAGGAGCAAGCATAAGAGAGCAGAGAGATGAGATAAAACGTGCCAGCTGCATGTAAGGAACTGATCAGTATACTTGTGGGGCCTAGTTCTATGCCTGATTACTGCAGTTTGTCCTCCTTTCTTACTATTTTCTTCCTATCTATTTTCTGTGTGACCTTGTTCTTCATTCTGTATCTGTCAGAGACAGGACTTGCTAATAAATTTCAAGCCCCATTAGCTAGAGAGGAGGAGGGCAGGGTGGAATCTTCAAAGACCCAAGATCTGAACTAGTGACTGGATAAGGTACGTTGGATCCAAACCGGGATATTTGACCAAGTTAGCCCATCCTAGTATTCAGTGGATCTATGAGTAAGAGTGTTCTTATGAGGTGAAAGTGTGCGTCCTGCTAAATAGGCTTTGGTACAAGTATTTACGCTCATCTTGAATGTATTTGGAATAATTATTTTTTTTATTCAGGTATTTATATTCTTGAATAAAAAGAATAATTGAAAGTTTTGTACTTGCAATTACCCTAATTTGTGTTTGCTGTTTTGTAAAAGAGAAAAGATATGTATGTAGTTTTCCAAAACTGATGATAAAATTTTGCCAGCTTTACCAAATGCCAGAAAAAAAGACATTTATAATTTATAATATTTTGTAGCAATATAATAACTAGTAAATCCCTGGGAAAAATAATGTTGAAAACACATATTGGAATCTTGTTGATAATGCTTGCTTAAGAGATGTTCATGTTGAGGTTTTGGGTTTGTTTTGCATTTTAATTCAAACTTCTTATTCAGTAAATAAACTGCAGTATTTGAGACTTATGAATAACATTGTATCAGAGGTCGTTGGTGTTAGTCACTAAAAATCAATTCTGAGCAGCTAGGTTACATGGTGAAAGCCAGGGTGGTAACGAGGTCTGCTCTCAGGGGCTGACTGCAACAACCTGATGTCACACTGCATTGAAGAGAAAGGAGCAGTACTCGTCCTAACCCCTGGGAAAGGCACTTAAATTAAGCTTTCGGTTTGAGAAGTGGTAATGAGAAATCGGATATTGTGTTCCTAGGGGGGAAAAGGGAGCTTGTGTGAAATAAACAGTAATTTGAATTTTGCTGACAACTTCAAACTTTTATTTCAAAGTTCAGGGTGTTGTTTGGCTTTTGTTTTGTTTTGTGTTTTGTTTTTTTTTGGGAGAGGTGTTTTGTTTTTTTGGGTAAGTGGGTGTTTTGGGCGTTTTCTGGGTGTGTTTGGTTTTTTTCCCTCCTGTTGCTGTCTTTACTAAAGGTCTCAAACTGCTATCATATTTGGCTTGATTATCCTCTCAGTTAATAATTTGATGGTAACGGGTGACTTCTTTCTTTTCTTTGTTTGTCGGTTTGGGGTTTTTTAAGCCATGTTATACTTTTAATATAAATACATCTTTTTATGGTTCAGACTTGAATATTACTACTTTTCTTTTGTGCTATTTTTTTCCAGATGTCTCAAAAAATAGAAAAGAACTTGCCCATATATTAAAATGTTATACTTAAGATTTTTTAACATGAAATGAAGACAAGAAATAAAATGGACCATTAGCCCTTCTTTTCCATAGTGCACAGCCATATGATGCCATGTCCCTCTCTGGAGACATTCAAAACCCACCTGGATGCTTTTTCGTATCACCTGCTCTTTGTGACCTTGCCTTGGCATGGGGGTTGAACTAGATGATCTCAAGAGGTCCCTTCCAACCCCAACTATTCTGTGATAATTAAATAGAACCACTATTTGTGCCTATTCCTCTGTATCCCGCTAGTGCTGCCTATGCACTACGGTTGTTACAGCCTTCGGGAATAAATATGATACCTGCTTGTTTTGCATCTAGAGATGCTGGTTCAGTATCATCCAAATGAAAAAGGCATTTAGGCTCCGTGAAAGTATTGGTTAAAATGTCGTTCATTAGAGATAAAACTACGAAGACAGAATAGTATTAATGATCTTACATTCCTTCAGATGCTGGTAACCTTAACTTGTGCCACCTTGAATGGGCTTTTCATCCAAAAACAGAATTGCTGGTGCTGCCAGGGAGCTGCTGACAGGCTCCTCTGTTATCATCAAAGGTGAAGTTTATACTGTGATCATGGAATATGTGCAGCACTGGTCTCTGTGTCAGGCTGTGCATGTAGCACAATATGAGCCAGGGCAAACTCAAATGTTATGCTAATCACCAGCTTCTTGGTGCACAACAGTCTTCCAACCAGGGTCACTATGCTGGTCAAAAAGAAAGACACTCAGGGTAACCGTAGCTTTCCTACTAACCCAGAAACTGTTGTCTTGGGAGAGCATGAAGGGACAATTAACGTAATAAAAACCAACAGGAGATTTCTTCACCACCACCCTCTCTAACTAAAGACAATTAAAACAGATTAATTAAAACATACTCTTGCTAGAAGAGCAAGTGATGATAGTGTCTTGAATGTTATGCCAAATAACTTATTTTTGGTACTTTTTAAAAAATTGTGAGGGGAATCTAAATTAATAGTAGGCTTGATAGAGTGGATGCTGATTTTATATCAAAACTTCAAAGGATGCTTGTGCTTATTGACAGATAAAAGTATTTGTTCTTACAATTCCCTGCTGCCATATAGTTGGTGCTTCAGCAAAAAGTGATATTTTCTGGACAAGCATAGTTCTCAG
>NW_020956445.1:157637-172642 GCF_003031625.1 Empidonax traillii
TTTTTTATTTTCCTAACTTCTTACCTTCTCTGGAGAATCATCTGCAGTCTATCTTGTGAGCTGAGGGGTCACAGCTTATTAATTATTACAATTAACAGATTTGTGCTGACTCAGCTGAAGAAGTCTCTTACAAAGAGATGAATTCAGCAGGATTCCAAAGTTAAACTTTCATTGTATTAATACTAAACTGACAATGTCCAGCTACCTTATAAGTAATACTAAACTTAAAAGCAATGTAAATGGAAATTCTCAACGTTACAAATCTTTGTGAACGAAAGGGAAAAATCGAATTTTTAATATACCTATGCAAAGCTTTATGGTCACTCAGCATATATAAATGAAAAAAAAAATGTTCAGGCTAAGGTAAAAACACTGTTAGCAAAATATCAAACATAAAATTAAAGAGTTATCTTTAAAGAGAAGGAGTTTTTATTTTCTTTTTTTCATTTTTTTCTGTTTTGACTTTTAAGTTTTTTACTTGGAAGAGGAGGAAATAAGAGTAGAGGTTTGGTTTTTGTGGGTTTTTTTTGGTTGGTTGGTTGGTTTGGTTTGGGGTTTTGTTTTGCTGGGGTTTTTTTTGGTTGGTTGGTTTTGCGGGGGTTTTTTGTTTGTTGGGGGGGTTGTTGTTTTGTTGTAGGTTTTTTTGTTTTGTTTTTGTGGGTTTTTTCCCCCAAAAATCAGATTTTAAAATCAGTAACACCACAGTCTAGGGTAAAGCCTGATTCTTATAACTAAAAAATAGGTCTGCAAAAGATAAGGTGGAAATAATGGAGCTTAAATTTCCAGAACTCTTTGTACTTTTCATATAAGTATTTAGAAACAACAGGAAGGATGTTACAGTGTTAATGCAAAGTGTTGCAATGTAGCCCATTTAATCTGTGTTCATTTTAGCATCATTGTTAACTTAAGGTTAGCAAATGCTTGTTAAGAAATGTCTCACTGGTTGTAAGGGTGCAAATTGCAAATTACAAATTTTCAAATTACAAATTATCTTTCTTTAGTCAATTCAGTATCATAAGACAAAACCATGTAAAATATTTCTGATATTAAACCTAGATGAAATGTTAGGCTTGAACATGGTAAGTGTGCAGAAATTTTCTTGATAACAGAGAAGAACCCTTTTAGGAATGAAATCTTTAAGATCCAGTGCTGGTGGATTGTAATAAATACAAGCTTGATATCATTACTATGCAGTGGAGGAGAAGGCAAGAGGTAGGCATTCATCCAGCCTTCAGTCTGATAGCACATTTAAAATTTAAGTATAACAACACTTGAGATTTTGATCAGAAATACAGAAGATTTCCTGTTGGCAATATATGCTGGTGTGTTCTGCCTCAGGTAATGCCACAGTATTGTTAACTGGTCCAATTTTATGAACATGAGGGTAAACAAAATTTTAAAACCAATGGTAAATGTTATTCGTTTTGCCTTCTATTCTAGTGTATATCAGGTGTGAACTTAGGACTTCACATAAAATCCAAGCAGAGCCTGAAAAGTGAATTGTATTTCTCCTGTCACAGTAACAGACTAGTAGATGGTTCTACTCTGAACTGCCTGGAGGGAGAATTCTCTTCTCTCCTATGCTTTTTTTCTGTCTGATTTCCTTTTGCTATGAAAAGTTAACATTGATTTTCTTGTTGAAGATAAATTGTGGCCATTATCATCAACTCCAAAAGTAAATACCATAGTTTTTTGCCAGGTTTTATACCCAGTGTTAATACTGAGCTGGGCAAAAAAATCCAAATTTCAACAAAAAATATGGAAGTTGTAGTAATGTTTTTGGGGTTTAGTTTGTTTTTTAGAGAGAAAATGAGCAAATTTGTCTGTTGTGGGCTAATTTACTTTAGTTTTGATTTTTGTATTTTTATAAATGGAAAATCTTAATGTACCACTGGATCTGGAATGCAAAATCTAGCAAAGAAGTATTTATCCATGTATATACTGGCTCATGGACAAGTTGTTGTCCACCAGGACCCACAGGTTCTTCCGTGCAGAGCTGCTTTCCAGCAGGTTGGCCCACAACCTCTGCTGGTGCATGGGGTTATTCTTTTAGGTGCAGGACTGTGTATTTGCCTTTGTTGAATTTCTGGCAGTCCTTCTCTGCCTATCTCTGCAGACTGTCAAGATGCTTCTGAAGGTCTGTACAACCCTCTTGGGTTTGGACACTCCTCCCAGCTTTGTGTCATCAGTGAACTTGCTGTAGCCCTTCATCTAGTAATTGACGAATAAGTTAAATGATACTGGGCCCAGCACTAAACCTTAAGGGACACCACTCGTGACAGGCCTCCACCACTAGTGACTAGACCCTGTCTAATCCCTTTTGGATCTACCATTCAGCCAGTTCTTAATGCACCTCTCTGTCCTCTCACCCAATTCACACTTCCTGAGTTTACCTATGAGGATGTTGTGAGAGACAACATGAAAAGCCTTACTGAAGTTGAGGTAGACAAGATCCACTGCTCTCCTCTCATCCGTCGAGGCAGTTGTGTAATTGTAGAAGGCAATCAGGTTGGTCAAGCATGATTTACTTGTAGTGAATCCAGGGTGACTACTCCTGATCACCTCCTTGTCATTCATGTGATTAGAGATGGCCTGCAGAATGAGGTGCTTCATCACCTTTCCAGGAATTCAGACGAGGCTGACTGGCTGGCGGTTCCCCAGTCCTCCTTCTTGCCCTTTTTTGAAAAGTGAAGTGACATGTCCTCTCTTCTACTCCTCAGGCACTTACCCTGATTGTCTCGGCTTTTCAAAGATGATCATGACACTCACTATGAAGTCTTCCAGCTCTGTCAGAACTTATGGATACAACCTGCCAGGGCTCATGAGTTGTGGATGTCAAGTTTGCCTTGGTATTCTCTTACCCAATCCTCTTTGAACAAGTCTTCCTTCCAACGTTCTTTTACCCTGATCTCCTGGGTCAGAGATTCTTGAGGACTGATCTTGTCAGTAAAGAATGATTTGATGAAGGTGTAATCCTCTCTGCTTCACTTTTTTAATCAAGATCTTCCCTCCATTTACTAACAGGCCCACATTATTCTTTGTTTTCCTTTTGTTATTGATGTATTTGAAGTGACCCTTCTTATTGTCCTTGACATCCTTGGCCAGATTTAATTCCAGAGATGTTCTGGCCTTCCTTATTTTATTTCTACTTACTCTGACAACCTTTATTCGTTCCAAGTGGTCTGACCCTGCTTCCATCTTTTATTAATTGCCCACTTATGCTTGAGTAATGACAGGAGTTCCTTGTTTGTCCGCGCTACGTTCTTGTTCTTTCCCCTTTGCCTGCTTTCTTGCTCACTGGGATGAATCATTCTTGAGTCTGGAGGAAGTGACTCTTAAATATCAACCAACTTTCTTGGACCCCTCTTCCCTGAAGGGCCTGTTCCCATGGGATTCTTCCAAGAAGATCCCTAAAGAGGTTAAAGCTAGCTCTCCTGAAATCCAGATTTATTATATGTTGTAAGATATGCATATGGCTGTTCCTAAGAACCTCACAGTTTTTTTTTCAGGGCAATGTTTACCCATAAAATTAAGTAGTACTAGTAGCTGTATTTAAACAAACCTAGTAGTTCTTCTAATAATACAGGAATATGCCTACTGAGAAATAGGCCCCATATACATATAGGGTCAATATAGGCTCAATATAAAATGAAGGCACACTGAAATGAGCCTAATTTCTCCTGTGGTTTTTGTTACATCTTTAGTTCTTTGCCTTGTAAGACATCAGATACTTTAGGACAGAAAAACTACAACAAAAAATTATTGTTTCTAGGGTGGAATAAAGAGGAAGATACATGCAATGAGAATGAAAGGTCACATTCATCTAGAAAGTCTCCTAAATGCTTAGGAAAGTGTCAGCTTCTGTCATCTTGTCCTATTTGCAGAAAAATGCTAACAAGGTATTGCCTCTTTTCACTCTCTTAAGTTATAGAAGCAACTAAAGGATAGCCTTACATCTTGAAACATGTAAGAAGGTGATTAAGAAAAAAAAAAAAGATTATTACACTATTTTAAGGACTGCAAAGCTGTAGTTGCCTTGCCACAGATTAGGCTCAACAAAGCATTGCAAACAAACCAACCAATCAAACAACAAAATCCATAAAGCCAGCCTAGTTTGACCAGAGTGGAAAGAGCCATGTGTGATAAGAAAACTAAATAGTTCAGTGCATTGGATTAAAAAAGTAGAAAATTCTGATTTGAAGTTTACATGTAAAAAGTCAGTATTAGATTTGAATCAAGTTTAACAGAAATCTGTTGAGAGAGCTGTTGAGAAGAGTGAAACAGAAGCACTATTACCTTCACTGTAATGAGGTAGTTGATCATATACAACATCAAAGGATCTTGATTTAAACCTCTGAGAGAGTCTTCAGGTGAAACAGGAAAACTGTTTTAAGGGTATTCAGTGGCTATTCAGTGGAATTGAAAAAAATATTTTCTCACTATGATACTGTATTTTGCTTCACCATTTAATTTGCTTTACAGTGTATCTTTGTGCATGAATTGTTAGTCTGAAATCACACAATTATGTGGTAAATAGTTGTGTTTTGAGGCTTCTTCTAAACCGTCAGTAAGAATATTGATTGTTTTTACATGATTCGGGCTTTTTGTATGTTAACAGTAATACTAAAAGCAAAAAAGAAACCTTTCATAAAAAGAGAAAAAATAGGCCACTTTGCACTAAGATTAAATAACTAATTTGTTTATTTATTTTAACCTAGAGATGTTATATAGTCCAGAAAGTAGAAAACTGCCATGAACCTGAGCCAAAGGCCACCTGAATCAGTAAGAGTGTTTCTATTGACCTCATCTGGCTTTCATTGCAACTCAGTTGGGCTAATAGATATTTTAAAATTTAGTCTTCTTTGCAAGAATAATGTTAACCTAATGGTTTATTAAACTTCTAATAAAAGCTTCAATTTAGTTTTTGTGAAAAAACTGTTTTTAAAGAACAAGGAGTGCTAACCAATTCTGTCTTTCCCAATCCATGTGAACTCTTTTTTTCTTTTCCACTAGGTGAGACAGTTCTTTCTCTGGAGTACCAGAAAAAAATGCACCTTTGTCATGAAGCCCTTGTAGAAAGTTGAGAGTGGAGATTAAAAAACAGAGAAGATGCAGTAGGAAAATAGGGGCCAAAAGAGAATGGAGGTTGATAAACTGAAAATCTGTAGTAGGAAAATAGGGGCAGAAAAACCTGAAAAGGCCTGTGAAAATTTTCTTGGCTGCTTCCCAGTTCCTAGAGAGGATTTCAAACTAGACATAGCTTCATTGACCTTAATAACTACAGGATGCATTTGTTAAATATTTTTGGCCAGTGTTGAAATTTACTGATATGCAGTTATGTCATGTTATCTGTCTTCCAAAAAATGAAGCTGAGACTAAAGTTACATCACTGATTCTCAAGTAAATCTCTTATATCTTGGGGTCCTACTGGAAGTACCCTCAAGTAGGGTGAGTTTGTGTATCAGAATCTACTGGTTCATTATCAGAACACTGTGTAATTTCTTTCTCAGCAGTGAGATGTTGCTTTCTGTTTGATTCTGTATCAGCCTCTGATTTTGTGGGACTGCTTTTTGCACAATGCAAATAATATGCTTCTGAAGATTCTGTTTCTGTCAGGCTTTTCTTTCCTTAAGGCCAATAAGAAATTGTCACTAGCTTTAAACAATAAATGCATGTCTGTTTCATACTTAGTTTTCCTGAGCATATTCTTCATAGTTGAATGTTGGGCTGCGTCATACTAGATATTTCTAATTCTGCTTTTCTGCCAGTGTCTCTGGATTATTTTGAATTTTGCTTTCTCAAAGTGATGTTGAATTGCTGTCAAATACAATTTGTCAGTATGACACCCTTGTCACAATCAGTAGTTCTAGTGAAAATACTTTTATATTAGTTGAAGAGAGTGCAATTACCTGAAAGTCATTTTGCATAAGAGATAAATGGAACGTGTCTATGACATGCTTGATAGAGGTTAGAAACCCTTTCAGATCTACTGAAATGTTGTGGATATTTTCATTCTTAATGGAATTTCCTTTACTTCTAATTAGAATGAAACAGATGTTTAAATGCAAGTAATACAATTAAATTGGCTGTCGGTGAAATATACATGCCATTGTTCCAGGCTTGTTCACACTGTGTATGCTTGGTATATACATGTATCTAACCTGTGTGCCAGTTGGAGTGAAGGAATTTTTTAGGGGGCTGGGACTATGTTAAGGCCTTTTCAAGTTGATGGGAAGCATGAGATCAGACTGATAGTGACTACAGTTCATTTATACTTTAGGTTAGCTTTTAAATATTTATTCATTTACTGATGTGTCTCCTGAACAATATATAGAGAAAGGATGACCTGCTGGTTAACTTGTTATCTGGTATTTGAAAGTCAATTCTCTGTTCTGCTTGCATGGTGTCTCTGGGAAATAGTATAAAATACTTTTTGAAATTTTAAAACACAGTTTTTAGTACTGCCACATTTTAGATCACTTTTGCAGAGACTTGTTTATTGCTGTGAGATGTTCAAGTCCCGAAAAAGAAAGGGTCATGTAAAAGGCTAAAACACATAAGACAAGATAATCCTGATTAATGGGCAGAAATAAACTAGTGAACATACAGATTTGATCCCATTTGCTCTCTAGTTCATCCTTTTAAACAGGAAATGAGCATATTTCTGCTTATTTTGTAGAACATACTCCTACTACACATTTTATTTAGCTTGGGTCTGTAACTCGAAAATTTAACAAAGCTACTAATTTTGTCTTGTACCTACTCCCCTTGTTCCCCACCATTCCTTCCCTTTAGTGAGACTGCTGTCTTCCCATGTTTTAAACTGGTCTGATGTGGATTACTTTTCTCTTTACACAATTGCATGACAAAAAAATATTTGAAAAAGTCCAGTTGTAGTTTGTATGTGGAACTCTATGTGTTAGGTTATTGTTAATTAAAAAGACAATTAAAATGTATTAGAAATTTTTAAAAAAACCCTGAAACCATGAGTAAAAATAATGTTTATCAACTCTGTGTTCTGAGACTAACCAAGAATTTATTCCCTAATCCACAGTCAATATCAGTGGAGTCAAGCTGTCATAAACAATGTAAGTAGTCACACCATAGTCATTTAAAATGTTTGCTCACACATTAACAAATGGGGCAACAGTTGAGAGATTTGCTGCATACTCTGAAGACAACTGTTGGGCTGAGGTAGACAAGATTGGACCTAGAAGCCACCAGTGGCTTCTGAGGTACATATTCATGAAGGCCCTAACTCAATCCTTTATTTTATCATAATCCTGTAGTCTTTATATGCATATCGAGGCTAACACCCTCCTGAAAGTGGTCAGAGCTACTCAACCTGTTGTTGGTACGGGGTGTGCTGTGGGCCACTAGGGATTCAGCAGGTTCTCGGTGCCAGATTATTGGTACATGTAGAATCAACAGTTCTGTTACCCTGCAGAATTTACCAGTCCTTTGTCAATTAAATCTTCAGAATGTATTTTTCATAGGGAGACTTTTCCACTCAAATGTATAGGAATCCATTCATAAGACATTCAGACCAATGAGGCCTTTCAGCACCACCACTCTGAACTCTATTGAAGTTCATTTTACAGTATTTTCCACTTACATGATCACTGGCATTTCATTAGATCCGTAATAATTACATTTACTTGTAAGCATAAGTTTTTTATGCTACACTTTGACTGTGATTATCATAATTAATAAAGCAATATATACAAATGTAATTAGGCACATTCAAGGTACAGTAAGAGGAGTAAAATAAAATTCACCTTTGAGTTCTATTCCTGAAAAGTACAACTCTGATATCTCCCCATGAAACAATGGTAATGGTAAGATGTTTTCAAGTCTTCATGCAATTTTTCTGTTATCCAGAAGGTTCTCTTTTCTCTATTAATGTGCAGAAGGTTATTACATAGAGATGTCCAGTTCTTTTATACAAGTACATCTTACCCTGATGTTAAATATCATGGTATCATTGTCCTCTAACTTAGTACAGGGAAATTACTGGCCGTTACTGGCAATGGTGATATACAGTAATGATTATCAAAGCATTCTTGTACCACTCTCATTTTTTCAGTATTGATGACTTGATCTGAAATGTCTCAGCTAAGCAAAACTGCTTTCAAGGAAATACCTGCTTCAAACGTTTTAAACAAACATTACCAGGTCATTTTTTCCAAAATTACAGGAAATGCACATTTGCAAACAAAAAAAAAATAACACCTTTAAAACACTAAAACAAAACAAAACAAACCCCAAAAACCCCAAAAACCAAAACAACACCAAAGAAACAACCCATTTTCAAATTAAGCTCTACTTTACCAGAATTGTATTACTAGATTCAATGACTGTAGCTGTTTTGTGTATTACATAATGACCTAGAAATAATACTTTACTCAGAGGAAAGAGACTTGTCGAGTATGAAAAGAGATAATGCCAAATTACTTAAGGAACACTGTAATTTACTTCTTTTTTGTGCCGGTTTAAATTTATGTCACTGCCAGAGCTGGTGCTACTACAGAGGGATCACCATCATTGCTGCAGTTATTTATGAGGTGCTTAACTCAGAAGTTTAACTATCCTATATTTATTACAGTAATATATCCCTTCTTGTAATAATTGTTTTCAGGAGATGCCTATGTCTTACCTTAGACTGTAAAAAGAATTCACTGTATTTAGGATGCAAAAAAATTTTCAAAAATCCTGTGGAAACATGTCCAGTTGTTTACACGTGTTCTCTTACAAATTGAAAATCAGATTTTTTTTCCACTGTGAGTGTCTGATCAATTAATTTGTTAGTAAAAATGCTCTTCCTCTATTGTAGTACATTACACAGCATAAGCAAATTTTAACTCTAATTATGAAGAAAAGTTTAGCTGGTATTACCTCAGGCCAATACTTTGATTTTTTTTTTTTTTTTTTTTTGAGTAATGCCCTGAGGTAGAATATCTTTTTTGTATGAGTTTGGTTAGTGGTTAATGAAGTTGAAAAGTAATGTGTAGGTAGTACTACCATGTGAAAACATGACAATTAGAACAATGAAGAGAAAGTTCAGCAATACAGGAACAATCAAAAAGAGTGTACCTGATTATTTTTTTTCCTGGCAAAAGAGAAGACAAAGGAATGAGTAATTCATCTTATTTTGTGCTAAGTCTTTCTGAAAATTTTGTAGAGCATTTTGGAGAAGTGTGACCCAGTGATCTAATAGGAAGAGTAGACATATCTGAGTAACCTAGTCTAGTGAAAGTTGTCCCTACCTATGGCAGGGAGTTGGAATGAGATGATCTTTAAAATCCCTTCCAACCCAAATAATTTTATAGTTCTATTATTTATACAGTACAAATCCATTGTGATCCAATCCTCTACCTTGCTGTAAAAGGATCAGTTAACACTGTGGTGGTTTGTCCCTGGCTGGACACCAGGTGCCCACCAAAGCTGCTCTATCAATCTCCTCCTCAGCTGTACAGGGAAGAAAAAATATAACAAAAGGCTTGTGGGCCAAGATAAGGACAGAGAGAGATCATTCACCCATTACCATCATGGGCAAAACAGACTTAACCTGGGGGAAATAACTGAGTTTATCAGTAATCAAATCAGCTAGGATAATGAGAAGTAAAATCAAATCTTGAAAACACACCTACACCTCTCTTCTTCACAGGCTTTTCTTTGTACATGATTCTTTATCTTCTTTTCAGTGACTCAAGGAGGACTGGGGACTGTGGTCAATGTATCACATGTTATTTCTTCTTCTCCTTCCTTCTTTGAGGGTAGACTCTCACAGTCTTCCACTGCTCCAGTGTGGGATCCCTCCTACAGGAGACAGAACTCTACGAACCTCTCTAACGCGCCTCTTTCCCATTGGCTGTGGGGCAGGAGTGTGCTCCTGCCACAAAAGTACATTCTTTTCTCTTTCATGGCTCTGATGTACCAATATTGATCTGCTTTTGTCTTACTAGATTGTTTTAGCTCAATATGTTAACTCGATGTTAGCAATGTATGTTTTGCAGCATCAACTCCGCTGTAGTTCCAGTGGGTTATACAGATGTGGGTGATCACAGAGTTCAGTGTGAACTTGAACTGCTTTTGAAAGCAACATAAAGTCCAAGGATGTACAATGTATCTTAAAAAAAGTATAGTCTCTCTGCAGACAGTTGATGGGTAGAAAAATTGTAATTTTTTCAAGAGTCTTTTTTTTTTTTTTTTTTTTCCCTGGCACTGCTTTGGATTTGAAACATTTACAATGTAGTGCTGAGGTGCCTTAATAAATTATTGACTGTTTGCATCCAGCTGAACTCTTCCCCATGGTATTCTGAAGCTGTAGACAACATAAAAACTAAAGAAACAGAATAAGAAATACTGTATGTTCCTGGTACATGTTTTAAATTTGGAATGTGCTATGCACATTCATTTATTTTGGATTGTTTGTTTGTTTGTTTTGTATGTTTTTGTTTTTTTTCTTTGGCTTGTTTTTAAATACAGTGAATATAGAAAAAAATTATTCATCCTTTTCCCTCGAATTTCTCATTTTTAAATTAGTAGTCACACTGGAACTCAGAGTTACTGCCATTCATTTATAGAACAGACTTCCCATGTGGACTTCTATCCAGACAAAACCCCCTTGAATTAGAAAGTCAGTGTTCAAAATGAGTTTTAGTCAAGGAATTATTGCAGAGAGAAGACACTAACAAAAATTATGACTATAGCTAATCTGCTAGCAGATAAAAAGAAAGATTTGTTCCATAACATATAATGAATTAGTTTTTAGCTTCCTGTATTAACATGAGCTTAATTATACTTCTTTACTCAATATGAGTAATAACTAAACCTATTTTATGAATCAAATTTAGCTTTCAACTCTGTGCGAGCCAGTTACTCTTCTTGTTTGTCATGTTCACTGAATTGAAACAATAGCAAGCTAAATTAAATTCTTCCTTTTCCAATTTAGGCATTTTAATGCAAGAAAACAGAATGAGTAGTTGTGTTGGTATACTACCTGTGAGACTGGGAATGAAGGTTTTTGTGGTTGTCGGGATTTTTTTTTTGTGTAATTGACCTTGAAATCGTTACTGTTCTGAAAATGTATATGTACCAGAAATATACAATTGCTCAGTGTGATTAGAAAAATATGAAAACGCACAGTCTTATAGCTATTAGAGGTTGAATTCATTCCAAGTCATTGAAGACCTGAGACACTGTTGATTTTGAACTTGGAAAAGCAGGCTAAGTGCGCTGATTACTTTTTTTCTGGAATGCTTGTGAGGCTGCCTGAGATGATCCCCCTCTTTGTGTGCTGCAAAGGTATTGTATTCCTAGAGATATAAAAAGAGAATGGGGAGCAGGTGTAGTTGTGAAGGAATGTTTGAGTGAACCAGAAAACTAATCTTGCAAAGTGACTAGATGAATGCTTCAGGCATTGTTTTGGCCTACAATCATTTTCAGTGCCAAGAGAAAAGTAGGAATTGCTGATATGTGATACAAGGACAGAACTACCGCTTAGCTGCATTCACACTTTTCTGCTATCGTTTGTGATTTAGTGAGGCAATGATTAGTACAATTACAGCACACCTCCTGCATTTAGTAAACTCGCAGGCTGTCTGAATATACTGCAATCTATGTGAGACAATTTGCTAGACATTGGAAAGTGTGTCTGCTAGAAAGGCGATATTTATGCAAATGTATTGATGGAATTTACTGTGACCTCTTTAAGCTGTAAAAGGTGAGAAATCATTGTCATGAAGTTATGTATGTTAAACAATAAGATCTTATACTGTCTTGTAAGAATTACAGTGCATCTGTCTCTCTTTCACTCCTGTCCTAAGAGATACTCTGTATCAGTTCTACAGGATTTGAAGAATAAAAGGGAAAATCAGATACCTGGGAAGATGGGCAACATTTTCTTCATATATAAATTTGTTGTAATTTATTTATTTATTTTGATGTGCATAAAAAGCAGGTGTTGTCTGTGCCTTTTCAATAAAGGCTTTTGTTTTCTTCAGCCTATCAGTAACAACGCTTTCTGCTTCTTATCCTCACTAGTGGTGTGGGTGCGAAGTATATACATACTTTGGGGTATTTATAAAACCAGACTGATGTTTCTTTCCTGTAGGTTCATATGGGGGGGCGTGGCAAAACTTCAGAACATTTAAGGTCACCCTGATTGAAAAAGTATACATAAATTTCACCAGTTCTGTCTCTAGACAGGAAACAGATGCATGCATACATTATTCTTCCACTTTTCTCATTCCCGTCTTTAGCTCTTAAATTCAGTGTGAACACTGAAGCTTTTTAATGTACCTTATGAGTCACATAATTTGAATAGTCTAGAGCCCACAGAGAACAGGGCAGTTTAAATAGGGATGTATAGGAAGAGCGGCTTTATGCTATGTTGAGAAGCTAAAGCTGAGTAAACAGGTATAAACTGAAATAGGGACTTATAACTGTGGTATATTTGATATTTCTGGTTCGATGGTTGTTTTTCTTCATTTGAAACCAAAAAAAAAGAGTCTTTGTATTTGAATAATAAGATGTTTTAAGAAAAAACTGATGAAGTATCTGCAAAGGGAGTAACTACTGTGACAATCTATGCCTATATTCACTCAAAAAATAAGTTTTATTTTTGTGTATTTGGTGCACATTTATCTCAAACTTGCTATTTCACTCAACTTCCAGTTTAAATCAGAAAAGACTTGCATTTGCTTCAGAGGGAGCTGTGTCAGGACCACAGTTAATTACTAACAGCACTTGATATACTGTAATTTGACCTTAATGTCTTAATATAGATGAGCAGATATGCACATAATAGCTACTTTTAGTTTAAGGGGATGTGGTACCTCAGGGGCACTGTACAAATTTGCTAAAGAATCAAGAATTATTTTATTCAGGAGCTAAATCTTGAATTAATGTTTAATGAGAAATTTAACCTTATTCTTCCCTGTTATGGAACAGTTCTTAAGAGAACTTGCAATACAGCAGGAAACTCGGGAAAAAAAATTTATTTTTCATTCTTTTGAAAAACTAGAGAACAGTTCGGCACATAGATTACAGCTCTATGTCTGGTAATTGATATGTCCCCATTAAAAATAAAAACTTTTTGAAAAAATCTTATTCCTGAAGCATGAATGAAAATTTATTTTCCTCCTAAAATGAGAAATGTTGCAAGAATGGGAGCTTGTTGCAGAACAAGCATTGAAATTCACTGCTACAAGTAAAAGATACATTTCTTATATACCCACACACTAAAGGAACATTTAGATTTAGATGACTAAATTTAAAAGCCAGTTTGACACTGACTAGCTTGAAAACTGCATTCTCTCTTGCATGTAAATTGTGTCCTTATAGTGTTCTCATGATGAGTTCTCTTATCTCTGCAGCTATTTGGAAGTCCTAAACATATCTACTGAGTTATACTGGTAGTATGGCAACATTTCCCTTTACTCTGGAAAAGCAAATGTAGCAATGACATTCTGTTCTTCTTGCTATCAAAAATTAAATTAAGTATTTGTGCTTTAGACATCAACAAAAAGTGAAGACGCTGGGAGGACATATGCAGTCGTTCAGTCTATGGAGTATGTTTCTGAATTAAAATACTGTCCTGGTTTAAAGATGCTGGATTTGCTGTGTGCCTCGGCACTGTATGCATCGCTTCTCATGTGACACAATGAAAGCTGAAGAAAAAATGATAGCCTGAGGTCAAGTTATTAAATAACAAAGACCCTGGTTGAAGAAGGTACATGTCTATGTTCTGACTCCTGATGAAGACAATCTGAGCACATGCTCACACTGTCTTTGATGTTAAAGGGGTAAAAGTGATGAAAAAATGCTTCACTGTATGACTTGAGTAGAAATATTTAAATTGGGGCTCACATCTTTGTAAGCAAACTGTCTTCATTTACATTTAAAATTTAAAGCCCATACTTGATTTTTAAGGGTTCCTTTTTGATGCTGCAGTAAAATTGATGAAGAATAATAAAGGTTGTGGAATGGTATTCCTTTCGATACATGACAGTTGGATAATTTAACAAAGAATGGGTAGGGTAATCTAGTCCTAGTGAAGTCTTTTGCATGAAATTCTAACTTTACTGAAGAGGTGGCATTCCATTGTGTCAGATTTCGTACTTTACTTTGCAAAGCCTTGCATTTCTTGTTGTTCCTGGAACCATGTGCTGAAACTCTGCTGTTCTGATCTGTTACAGATTAGGCTGGAGATGAAATACTGGGCTTTTAGGTGTGTACAGGTACTCACGGCAAAAGCAACTTTGGTGATTTTAGCATGAAATATGTAATTTAAACTTATCTTTACCTCATCTTGATAAGCTGTTTACTATTCAATAGACCCACAAAGTGGGATCTTTCATCACCTGCTAGTGGAGATAGACTTCAGTATTCAATAGTTATGTGACTCTGTGAGAAATTTTATGAGAGAAAATGTTGTTATTGGTAATAATGTTTTTATTTATTCTGGAAAGTGACATCAAAACTTACCTGACTTTGTCTTGCACCCAACCCACACTGAACTAAAGAATGTCAGTGTCTCATACACTTATATTTATGTCACGGGTGCATGTTTTCTTGTACTTTGGAGAAATATGAAAAAAATTTTACACAAATATTTGAAAAGTAAGTGGTTTTTTCACTGTTAAAAATGGATAGAAGTTCCCAAACCAATATTTGGATCAGTATTTGTATTTTGTTCCTCAAATATTCTGGAATGCTAGAATTGCAGAGCAGCCTAATTCTCAGTATTTTTAATGAGATAAATGAAATATATGATTTTTTTTCTGTTTTCTTTGTACTTTCAGTCTCATCACTGAAAAATACACTTATTTTTAACTTTTGCATAGTAAAAAAAAAATATTCAATGTTTGCTATCTTGAGTGCTAGCTCATGTGATATTTTCATGTTTTTCAGGATTGGATCTAAATGTAATGCATTTTCTCTGTAACTACAGTAGGCTAACATTTGGATGAGCTCCTCAGCTATGTATTGTCCTTTGCTTA
>NW_020956446.1:0-17789 GCF_003031625.1 Empidonax traillii
AAGGAACTTGGAGAATTGGAGCTACTTAAGAGATTTCCAAGAGAGCTGCTGGCTGGGAGATTTGACAACTCAAAATCGCCTGGGGAAGGTGTGAGCAAACCGGGTGAAGGTGTTTTGGGATGGGAAGGCAAAGAGAAACCACAGAATAGGGCATGAGAGGGGTTATTGGTCCAATGGCCTCGTATTTAATGAGAAAGGAGGCCTTGGAGGAGATTCATTGCTTATCCAACTTTACGAGGAGCTGCCTGTGCCTCCCTCCCTTCCCACCCCCAGCTCCCTGAGCCTCTGATCAAGGGAAAAATCTATGCACCACATTCCCAGCTGTGGGAGGCTTTTTGTCCCGTGGCTTTAATTGAAAGTTGCTCGCTGTAATTAATTAATTGTCAGGGCCGCGCTCGTGGTTTTGGATGTGCCGATGGTGGTGGTGGTGGGGGGGAACCTGGCCCATGTGGTGGTCCCTCTGCTTTCCTTCCCTTCTCCCCAGCATCCTGCATCTCCATTAATGCCACTGGCGTTCTCCTTGCTTTTCCCATTCCCTCTCCTTAATTGCTGCTCGCGTTTGCTTTTTGTCTTGGGAGGCACAAAGCCTTTTGTTCGGGAACCTCTTTCGGTAAACTTCTCGAACAGCCAGTCATTGTTCTGGCTTCTTACGCCTTTAATTCCCTTTCATCCGCCTCCTAATTGTCCCATTGGACTTTCCAGTCTCCTGAAGGGGGTGTGGGTTTTGGTCTTTGTTCCCAGACAGCTCCCTGGCAGTGGTGGATGTGCCTGGGAGAAGGGGATGCTGTGGATGTTACAGAGGCACAGTTAGAACATCCCATGGGGAGGGGGAAAAAAAATGAGATTAGTCCTCCAGCAGCTGCTGTTTGTGCAGGTCCTGTTCACTGCACTCATTTTATTGGACTCATTTTGCTCAATTTTACTTCGTTTTATTTCATGGACTCAGTGTTGTTGTCTGAGGTGTAGCTTGGAGAGCTCCTTCCTTGCTTGTAAGGTGGCTTGGTTAATTTTGAGGTGCTTTTGGGGTGTCCCTCAGTGTTCTTTTAATTGTTGTGGCTTTTGAGGTGCCTGTCATCTGGAAATGGACTTCCAGGAACTTCTTCCAGTCGTTTGACTTGCAGTGTTTGTTCTTATTGAGGTTTCTAAGCCAACTTTTTAAGAGTAAAAACAGGAAAAATCAAGTTTAGGAATAGGCCCCTGAAAAATCCACTGTAACTACACGTGTGCACTGCAAGTTCTGATGTTAAAACATAAAAGATAAAGTTATGAATTACTGAAGTAGCTGACTTTGGGTAGACTGGGGGCAGAAACCTGTTGGTACAACCAGTGTTGCTGGGAGCAACTTGGAATGGGCTGAGCTCTGAAATAACGCAAGTCTTGTGCTTTAATACCCGTTCCAAGACATTAAACTCGCTGAAATCCATCAGGATGGTCTTGGAACTTGCACTTGGTGGCATTGTTGTCTGTATTTGTTGATTAAATCGAGTGATAAATAAACTGTGGCTGCGGGAAAGGGCATCCCTGGCCGGTGTTTCCGCACTTGACTTTCAGGTATTAGAAACAAGACTCGAGCATTTAGACTTGCCTTGTGTATTTTCAGTCTAGTTTAGTTAAAGAGTGTGGAAATGAGTGTAAAGGAGGCACTTTTAAGAGGTTTTTTTTCTTCTGTTTCTTGTGTTTTGTTGGGCCAAGATGAAAGTCATTCCTTGAGTGATTTTCGCATAAAATTGGTCAAGAGGTTGCTCACTAGGAAAACATTTCTTTCCTAACAAGAGATGAGAACATACAGTTTCTAAGAGAAATTATAAATGACAGCTCGATGCAGGTGCCACTGATGGCCTTAACTGTGCAATTAAGGTGATGAGCTATGCCATGTTCCCCTTCTCTGCAGTAGGAATTCCTACAGATGCTCTGGTGTGTTCTGAGGGACTGAACCTGATTTTATTTGGGGGAAAAAAAAAAATAAAAAAGGCTTAATTGCTGCATAAAAACCAAAGGCTGGTAAGGCTCGATGCACTTAATTTGTGGCTGTCAGATTTGCTGGATTCTAAGCAAACTTGAGACTGTTTTTCCCTTCCCCAGGCTAAAAGTGCCTTCAAAATAAGAAAATAATGGCTGAGGGTAGTGAATTGCCACTTCTTTTGACAGGGTATTAGCTGTGAAACTTGACTCTGGCACTAAGTACACACGATTAAGGTGATTGGGAGTAAAAGAACCTGTAAGAAACACTCAGCTGATGGCCTTGTCTTTAATTCTCCAGTTGTTTCCGATGTTGTGTCCCGGTGAGCTACAAAGAAATGGGAAACCGAAAACGTAGGAGCATAGCACTGTATTTGGTAGTGAATATATAGATATATTTAATAACACCTCCAGCCTTTCTGCCAAGTGTTAATGTTGCAGAGCCCCATCAGCTATGTTGGTCTTCTGCAGGTTGTGATTCTGATTCTGGCAGTAAATTTTCATAAGCAGTTGTTTTAAGTATATCTGACATTTTGTTTAAAGTACATCTGCCAGCAGGCTCAGTCCCCCCCCCCTTCCTTCTTTTTCAAAACCTTAATAGCCTCTTCCAAGTTTTTAACTCTGGAGCACCACTGAAAGAGGCTTTGAGAAGTTGCTGTTTGGGAACTGGAGTCAGAAACAGGCACAGGTGACTGGCAAACCCACGTTTTATGAGGGGTAGTGCTAACTTCATGGAGATGGCTTGTTTATATATTAGTGAAATAATTTTGGGGGGGAAAAATAATGCAGAACTGTCTTTTTTTTCCTGGTGTTGGTTGAGTGAAAGAGTCTGCTTGGAATGGGATGGGCAAACGTGGCCCGGGCTCTGGTTGTTCTTCACTTGCCCAGGTGTTGAATGGCCTCAAAGCTGCTGAAAAATTAGGGATGTTTAGCGAGTTGACATCCTGAACTGGTGGGTTGAGGTGCCTGAGGGCACTCGCAGCATATTTGGGTGCTGACAGATTGGGAATTGGGTGAGGGCAGAGCTGCTGCTGAGGGGGACAGTGCAGGGCTGGGGGATGGAGCAATAGGGAGGGACACCAAGTTCAGTGCAGTGAGGACGGGCTGTCCTTGAGGAGGAGGAGGAATCCCCTGCCAAAGCCACCTCCAGTGCAAACCCCAGCCAAAGGCCCCTCTTTCCCTCCCTGACCCTTTTCTGGCCCCAGCAGGACACGTTCAGGTACCACAAAAGCTCCTCCCAGGGCCCTCCTGCCCCTGTCCCCTTATCTGCTACCTCCTTGCACAGGCAAGGGCAGGACCCTTTGAGCTCTGGGAGCAGGAGGGATGGCATCTGTTGGCTCTTGATTGCTGCCTTGTCCTCCCACTGACCTTTATAGATTGTGGTTTTTTTATATATGTATATGTAATTTTTATTTATTTAGGTTTTTTATTTTTAGTATAATCATGGTGTGATTCATGGGGATGATCCTGTGCAGGGTCAGGGGTTGGATTGGAGGATCCTTTGTGGGTCCCTTCCAACTCATCAGATTCTGACAAAGATATAAATATTATAAATATATATGTATATAATATATAATGTTTTAATATTTTGTATTATGTGTTTGTAAGTGTACATATTTATATCATAATTTTGTGTTCATACATTCAGATATATTTATGCATTCACTTATGTTTGCATGTATATTGCTTGCACATTTGCATGTGTTTTTATATACATTTATAATTACACATACCTGTAGCTACCTGTAGATGCCTATATATACATATATCTTCGTGTACTTACATATCAATACATGTGATATATATCAATATATAAATATTGATATTACTTAGTTCAATATTATCAAAATATATATAGAAATAGACACAAGTATAACAATATATAGAGAAATATACTTACTTACAAATAGTTGTATAGATTGATATGTGTATTTCTATTTGTGTGTTCATTTCTATTTGTATTTACAACATGTGTGTGCAGGGGGTGGGTCCCTGTGCTGGGGGGGCTGTAGGCTGGTTCTTGGGAAGCTGTTTGGCAACAGAACTTCCCTCTTCCCTTCTCTTTTCCCCTTTGGAAGTCCCTGTGGACTCCAAGGACCCTGCTCTCCGTCAGGTGCTTTTTCCACCTGTAAAAACTCCTTAGAAAACCAGTAGCAGTGTGGGGCTTTGAAGGGTCTGTGTCTCCCTAAAAACCTGTTTACTCTGCAGACCACTCAATCCATGAGAATTTAAATTGTTTTCTTGGAGCCACTGGGGATATTCAGGGGTATCTTAGAGCGTTGCTTTTTCTTTAAAGCAGTGACTATTTTTGTATCCAACAGCCTGGTTTATTTTTGCTTGAAGGCAGGAAGATCTAGGTTTGTTTTATGTTGGGGCTTTTTTAAGAATTTTAGAAATCATCTGAGGGCTGGAGTCTGAAATCTCTAAGGAACTTCTTTTGCTTACCCAAGTACCAGGAGAAGAGGGAAAGGCCTCATGTAGTGCCAGGGGAGGGTTAGGTTGGATATAAGGGGTATTTTCCTCCCCCAAAGGGTTGTCCTGCCCAGGGCAGGGGTGGAGTCCCCATGCCTGTGTGGATGTGGCACTTGGGGTCTTGGGTCAGTGGTGGCCTTGGTTGTCCCTGGCTGGACTCCATCACCTTTTCCAACCTGAGTGATTCCATCAGCTATTACACTCAAAAAAAATGAACCCTCCTAAAAACCACTGTGAGACCTTCAGCTGTGTGACTCGATTTCATAACTGCAAAACAAACCAGCAAAACATCTTGGGTTTGGGTTGTTTGGTTTTTTTTTTTTTTCCCCCCCAGGATTTGCAATGGGGTTAAATGTCACCAGTGGGAGCTGTTCTGAAAGTTCCCAGGGTGGTAAATGCTCCTCATACCCGGGCAGGATGTTGCAAGAAACTGAGCCAACGGGCTTCCAAACTCCAACTTGGAGTAAAAAAAGTCAAGCTGGGAAGAGTAAAAGCAGTAGGGATTGTGGCAGGTTGGGATCAGGGCTGTCTGGAGGTCAAACTTCTAATGCTACTGGATGTGTAACCCAGAGCATGACACTAATCAGCAGCACGTCTGAACTCACGCCAGGTCTTTTAAAATGCCTTCTTTCTGCTGGCCCAGGACTTTCAGATCATCTGTGGAAAGATGGGAGGTTTTCACTTGTAATTTTATTTTTTTTTTCCCCCTCTTCTTTTTATCAAACTTTAGCTTAACTGAGGAAATTAAAATGTTATTTGGGTGCTGCTGTTTTGGCTGGCTCATTTTTATTCCTTAAGAAACAAATCAAATAGCTTCAATCAAAAATGCTTTTTAATCTCTTTGTAAAATAAACCTTTGTGCTTTGTTGCTCCAGGGACGTCTTGCCTCAGTTTTGCAAAGCTCCATAAACTCTGGAATGTACAGTTTTTTATTCTGTGTTTTTTTGCAGGGAAGCAATGCAGCGTATCCTGAAAAGGTATCAAAGATGCCGTGTAATTTAATAACCTGATTTTTTTTTAAAGCAAAACCATGTAGTATGATAGTGTGAAATGAGGTTTTTCGTTACTTAGGCTCTTTTTCCAGGTCAGTCATTTGTTTTCTGCTTGGCTGCCTGGGAGCAACTAAAAGAGGAACCTTCACTCCTGTGGTCTAATATTTGTTGTGCCCCATTGTTTTGGTTTCTTTTTAGGCCTGGCTTTAGCTGTGTTGCCAGCAGTGTTTTGCTTTAGTTGCTGAGCCATCCAAGAGCATGGACAGCAATACCTTTTATTTTAAGGCACAAAGGAACGAAGATTTATCTTAAATTCCCGTGTCTGGTGTTCAGGATCTGTTACCGAGCTGCGGGAATAATTTCAGATTTTCCAGCGAGCTTTACTGGGTGGTTTTGTTGGGTTTTTTTTTTTGGTTTTTTTTTTTTTTTTGGTTTTTTTTCCTGGAGAGTGTGTGTAGCTGCTATCTCCGTGCCTTTCCCAGCATTTCCCCAGCCCTCCTGAAGGAGCTGTGTGCCCTGGTGCTGCTGGAGCTGGCTGACCTCTACTTTAAATGTCAGGGGTGCTTCACCCTCGCCCTGCAGATTCCACTGGCCTTTTTTTTAACCCTTCCTTGGGACCCTGCTTTGGAGAAGCACTTGTGCCACCTGAGCTGTGTTTTATACTTCTGGAGTTGGGTTTTTTTTTTCCAGCTGTGTATCCACTGAGTCCTCCTACACTGTGTTTACAGGATCTGGGAAGTGTTTTGTCCCACCTGGGTGTGGGTTTCCCGGTGAGCGAGTGAATTCAAGATGGGTTGAATAAATACAAAGAACAGGTAGTTGGGTGTGTGCAACGTGCAGTTTGTACACTTGGAAGTTTTTAGCTCTTGTGGAAGTTTAGGGGAAGCCTGAATGAACAGGGGGATCGCTCTGGATGGGAATCCAGCCTCTGTTACACTTTGTGTGGAGCTGGATGGGGCTGGGTGGAAGGTGTCCCTGTTCGTGGCACAAGGGTAGAATGGATGATCCTTAAATTCCCTCCCAGCCCAAACGATCCTGGGATTCCATGCTTTTACTGTGCCTCTTTACAGACCTTTCCTGTGGGTGGGGAGGAAGGAAACATTGCTCTGCAGTTGAGATTTGTCTGTCTTCCAGCAGCGCAGATGAATGATGGATTTGTGTTACCCGCCTTGGAAAAACCGGTTCCAAAGTCTCTGTGCTCGCCACTCACGGGCTTTGTGTGTCTGGAAGGTGTATTAATGGACAGGCAAACATATCAGTTTCCAGAGCAAGAGCTCTGGAATCCATTTTTAATAAGGATGAGATGGGAAAGAAGATAAAAGTGAGTTGAGTGAAGGCCGGTTGGTGCGCAGGCATTTTATAGGATAGGACAAACTTGCACTTGGAATTGCCTAAAACCAATAAGTGCGTGTAGTTCAGTTCCTGATTTCAAGCACTAAATGAAGGCCTTAATCCTCTTTTGCAGAACCAAAAGACAAAGGAGCAGATCGAGAGCTTGCTGCAGGATGGGAAGCACAAGGAGCTGCGGGAGCGCCTGTGCTGCCGGCTGAGCTTCGGCACCGCCGGGCTCCGCTCGGCCATGGGAGCGGGGTTCTGCTACATCAACGACCTCACCGTGATCCAGTCCACACAGGTGAGCTGGGACAGGGCTCAGTGGCTCCCCAGCAAGGCTTTGGTCCCAGTGTTCCACTGGAACACGAGCAGAGGCTGGAGTGCAGCAGCAGCTCAACAGCAGGGGTGGGTTGCTGTGAAGTGTTTAGCGCTGAAAGGGAATAAAGTACCATGAGGAGGTTTAACTGCACATTCTAGGAGGCAGAATGGAATCACCTCCACTGGAATCTGGCCAGTAGTTAGTCTGCTTAACTGCTCTGTAGCTGGGAGTCATTAGCTGTCATGTTTTTAAAAACTGAACGGAAAAAAAAAAAAAAAGGCAACCCCGAAAAGCAAAGCCCACCCCCCCAACAAACCTTTTCTTTCATTTTTAGCCCCAGTTGACAATAACCACCCAAAAATAGTAGATTTTACTGAACAAATAGAGAGGAATTAAGATGAGGAAGCAAAGTAGGCTGACTGAAGATCTGTGTTGGGAATTGTTTAGCTTTTGGGGAATCTCTCCAATATCACTGGTTATGTTTCTCATCAGCTGGATTAGGTAGTTGTTGGTGAAGTGGCCTGGTGTTACCATAGCTCTGTCTGTGGCTCTTTCTACTTTTTTTTTTTTTTTTTTAAGTAGACAGGAAAGTAATTTGAGATATGAATTTTAAAGGTCTCAAACTACAAATCTAGTGTCACATGTTGGGTCAGAGGTGTCAGTGATTCCTGGTTCGTCTGGGACTTAATGTTTGTGCATTGGGTTACAGATACCATGGAATTATTTCTTTTTTCCAGGAAAACGTTGTCCTGTGATCTCTCTGAGGACTAGGTCTTTGGAGTGTTGAGTATTTTGGGATGGATTTCTTGATTTGAGTAGACAGGGAGATCTTGGATTAAGGGGGGGGAGAAAAAAAACGGTTCAAAAATTCTGATTCTTGTCACCCAGGGATGAAATGGTTAAAAGTAGCTGGGTTGGTTTGAGCAAGTCCACTTTGCTTTGAAGCAGAGTAAACCTCTTAGTCCTGCAGAGGAAGTTTACAAGAGTCCTGTTACTCCTTGGCCTGTGCAGCCTGTTGGATTTGGAGCTCATGGTGCCTTTGCGCTCCCGGGAGTGTGGCTCTGCTGACTGAGCCACCTTCTTGGCAGAAGGGGAGAAGTTTCCCCTCTGCCTGGCAGGGAATGTGAGGGCAAGCTCAGTTTTCATGGGAATTACTGCTTTTTGAGAGCAGCAAACCGGGTCTGTGTCTGTTCACTCCCTCTGTGGAGCTGCTATTTTTAGTTGTTTATTGAAGCCAGATATCGAGTTAGGAAAGGCAGCCTCTGGGAAGTGGATTAGAATTTGCTTTTGAAGTAAACTGTGTCGGGTTTAATCTTTGTTTGAGCACTCTGTGTCAGAAGTTAACAGCAGGAACAGTTTTGCTGAGCTTAACCTGGAAATGGGCAGCCCTGTCTCCCTGTCTTTGTCTTCACCTGGGACAGGGATAAAGGGCCGAACAGCAGACTTGAGTATAATTAACATTTCCTTCAATTAAAAGGAACTGTAGTGAATTCACACCCTTAATCACATGCTGTGCTCTCCGTTTGATCTGATTTTTTTGTTTTCATTTGATCTTGAATTGCTTATACTATTATGAAAAGTCAGGTCCAGGAAGGTACAGAATATCCAGCAGCTGCTTTGGACTCTCCTGAGGACTGTAGGTACTTAACCTGCATCTAAAGCCCTAATTTTCCTGCTCAAGTATTGCTGCTTTTGTGCTTTTTTAATAATGCCCAAATGGTTTTATTAATGGGTAAGAAACCCTCCACAGTGGCAAAACCACCTTTGCACAAGGAGTAAACAGCAAACTTGAGGGTAATAGTTGAAAAACTCTATAAATACAGGATTTCATGAAGCTGTTTGTAGCTCTCTTGGTTTCACCAACCAAAAATCTTTCCATCTTAGTGATACAATCACTTTTCCCCTCACTTCTCCTTTGCATTTGAGCACAGGGGGCTGGGCTTGCAGGAGGATAAATAGACACCTGGCTGTAGGTGCACAGCTGTTGTTCTCCGTGGATTTTATATCTGGAAATCACCTGAGCTGTGCAGTGGGATGGGGAATTGTGATACTCCAGTGCATTTTGGCTTAGATCTGTGGGGGGGGTTCCACATTTGTGTGCTGACACTTGCTAGTAAGTCATTATCACCTCAAGATACTCATAATTTTCATCTAGAAGTATCAGGAACTTAATAGCAAGGGACACTTAAAAGGAAGCAGAAATTCTTTAAATTGAGAAATTTATTCAGGAGAGGACTTAGCCCAGAACTGTTGGAGTTCCTCAGTGCCCTCAGGGAAAGGGGAGGATGGTGTGAACTCAAGTGGAGGATTCAGACAATGGAGAGACTCTTCACTCACTTCCTCTCACTGACATTTACTTATTTACTTTTATTTCCTTCAGCTTTAAGAGATGTGTTTGGATTGTTCTGTCTCAGCTCGATCTGTGCTGCTTCTGAGTAGTTTATATGCCCTTGTTTGCTGTTTCTAACTAGGACCAGTTCGTCTAAAATTCTGCTGAATTGTCTTTTTATGCAGTTCTTGATGTTTGAGGGGCTAGTTCAGACAAAACCCTGCATTGTGCTCTGACATCCAGGTACTGGGAGCCTAAACAAGGGATCTGTTGATAAGAAATGTGCTGTTCATTTCTCTTGACATTATTCAGAGTGTTCAACTCAAACTTGAACATTTTTTTTTTTCCCCCATTCCTGTGTGTGACTTGGGCTGGTGATTGTGTCGTAGCCCAACTTGCACCCTGTGAAAGGCAGCATTTTCAGGGTTAAGTTCCCGGTGCTGTTGTCTGGCTGTTGGGAACTCTGGAAACTTCCACTGACAATAGTGCTTCCATCTTTTTATCTGAAAACTGCTGATCTGCCCTGGGTTGTTTCTGTGATGGATCTCCAGAGAGACTCTGACTGGGAGGTGAATGGATGTGAAGGCCACAGGGGGAGGTGAAACTGCAGCACAAGATCTTTGAAAGTCCCTTCCAGTGTAAACCATTCCATGATTTTCAGGCAAATTTAGGACTGGCACTTTGGGAAACGGTGTTGAAAAGGTGTCTGACTTGTGCTGTGAGCTCAAGGATGAGGACTTGACTGGCACAAACCTTGTATTGGCTGAGTGGATGGACTCCCAAAAAATGTTTTTTTTTTTTTTTTTGTTAATTGAAAAGATATTTTGAATAACTAAAAGCACAGTATGAATTGAAAACAAGTGTCTGCTGCCTGAGGATTTATTGTTGTACCACTTTTATTTCTCTCAGCTGTGAGAAATTATTTCTCTGGTTGCTTTCTTTGAGTGAACACTGGGGGGAAAAAAAAAATCACTCTGCTTGCTTTTGTGAACTCCATTATTGAGGGTTTTGAGCTGTATTTTGCCTGCTGATGTTATCCATCCTCTGTGAAAGATCACTTTTAATGTTTGTGTGCTAATTCTTATTTTTCCCTTGTTTGTTTTTGTTTTTCCTTTCTCTTTCCAGGGGATCTACAAGTATCTTGAGAGGAATTTTTCAGACTTTAAGCAGAGAGGCTTTGTTGTTGGATATGACACACGAGGTCAGGTCACCAGCAACTGCAGCAGTAAGAAGTATGAGTATTGATTACATTTGCAAGACTAGAAATGAAACTGTGGCTTTGAATGCTTTCTGTTCTGTCAGCATTTTTTGTGATGAACTGGGCACTCTCTTCCCCCTCCTTTAGTCCATGTAAATAGTAGGGAAGAGAGGCTTGGAAATAAATTCTTTTATGGTACCAGTTGGCCAGAAATGTGGAGTGTGAGGCTGGTCACTCCAAAGAATTTGCAGGTTTAAGTGCACGAGAACGTGAGGCAGATGTTGAGAAGTTGATATGCCTGGAGAAAAATTTGAATATGAAGGTAAATTCAGAATATTAACACTTTAGCTTGAAACCTCTAAGTGTTAATGAGCTTCTAACACTGTCATCCTGTTGTATTTTGCACCTGATTTAAGCTTGTTTGGGGGAGAAAAATTCCCCCTGCAGCCTCCTGTAACCTGGTGTATTTTCACTTTGGGAATATTTGACCTGGAATGCTTCAAGTTTAAATTTCAGTGATGCCAGATTGTGCCCTCTGTAGCAAAAGGGCAGAGAACTTTCTGAATTCTGTGAGGAATCTTAATCCCCTGTCATTCCAGGAGCAAAAAACACGTGGTAGTGCCATTCCTTACAATCACCCAACCTAATTAGCTAGCTAATTAGTGTTTATGTAACGAGTAGTTAGTTACAGCAATTAACTGCAATAATTAACCGAGTTGTTTCTCTTTTTTTTTTTTTTTTAATATTCTCTTTGTCAGCACTGAATTATTTTAGGGATGTGGAAGTTCTTGGTGTGACAGAGCACAGAGTCTTGTGACTGTCTGCCAAGAGTTTCTCCTTTCCCTCGGGCCTTGATGTGTGTGGCCCATCAACCACCAGGCTTTGGGATAAGGGGCTTAAACTCATCTGTGTGGGATACAGAATCCTTTCCCAAACCTGCTGTTGCAGACACCTGGTCCTTCAGACTTTCTGGGAAGTGGAAGGACAAGTGTCCCTCCAGTAGGTTCTGTATCTCTGTGTTTGGTATCACTGGTTGATTTGGGTGATGGACTGAAGATTAAGCCAAAAACAGCAATGGAGGGATTGGAGGGACAATTGTCTGAAGGTGACAGGAATGCCATCAGCGTTACTGGATCGCTGTGGGTGGGGTTTGGATTGACTGAATGTTTTGGTTTTCCCGTTGTCAGGCTTGCCAAGCTCACTGCAGCAGTGCTGCTGGCCAAAGATGTCCCTGTGTACTTCTTCTCTACCTATGTCCCCACACCCTTTGTGGTGAGTCACCTTCTCTTCCATGTTTGAGTTTGCTAAAACAAAAAAAAAAAAGGCACGTGAACCAGCCGTTTTCCTCGTGAATTGTTGTTTAAACAGGAAAACAGAGGCTGCTCAGTGTACTTGGCCCTTTGAGGAAGCTATAAAAATATCACTGAATTCTTCTGTGCCTCTGTGCTTTTGATATCTCAGAAACAAAGCTTTCTCTTCTAGTCACAGCAGCTTTTCCTTGCAGGGTTTTTAAAATCCTCATTCCTGTTCCACAAGGTACGGATCTTGTTTTGAGGGGAGGACTGAAGTGCTGGGAATACCTTTTCATTTGTTTTTCAAGCTTTTTGGTGAATTTCTTCGTTCTGCTTCAGCCTGTTTGTTTCTCTGAAGTGCTCATGTAATCTGAGTACAGATTTCAGTTGGCCAGTTAACTGTTGCATTTGTGTAACTGATAAAAATCATTTTTTATGCAGCAGAACGGGACAAACTTTATTTCTTACTGGCTACAGGAGACAGAATGATGGGTGTTCACTTAGACATTTTTCAGAGATGCTGGTGCGACACGAAAAGCCACTTGTGTAGCATCCTGTTGCATGACTGTCCTAATGTGATGTGTGGCAGAACACTCTTGGGTAAATGGACATTTTTTTGGGTTTCCTTTGTAGCCCTACGCTGTGCAGCAGCTCGGGGCTGTGGCTGGAGTGATGATCACAGCATCCCACAACAGGAAGGAGGACAATGGATACAAGGTAAAGCTGGTCAAGTTCCAGTAGTATCACATTAGAGGATGAATTATTTCAAATAATTCATCCTTCTATAAGCTGAATTACTCTCCTGCAACAAGAAAATGAGACCACACTGGCTGTGTGTGGGGAGCACAAACCTGTTGGGATGTTCCAGGAAGCCTGATCAGCAGCTGAAGAAATGCTTCAGCAACTTGTCTTGGCTTCTTAGACATAAAAATTATCAGTTCTGGACAATTTGAACCAAATATGACCAAGTGACAAGAAAACAGAGGCAGATTCTCTGAGCAGAAAGTCTTGCACTGTGAGCTCAACCAAGTGTGGGGAAACTGGCATCTGAATAATTCTTCAACAAAGACCTTTTTTTATAGTCCAGGGTTTGGTGGTGTTCCCAGCTGAAAGATTACAGTTGTTCAGCCATGGAAAAACACATTCCTTGGCACTCTGCTTATCTCTCCTGCTCTGGGTTCAAAAACAAGTTGTGTTTCTTTTTCCAAAGGAATGCCAGGCCATGGAGAAGGTGACATTTTTTTTCTGTTACAGTCTGTGCAACCATCTCAGGTGTAAATGCCCAGCTCTGGTTTCTCACACCCTGATATTTCAGTCATAGTAGTTAAATTCCAGCCTTGTTTTTTTTTTAAAACAGGTGGTTTTGCTGGGTGGTTTTATCATTATCTAACTGAAATAATGAACTCAAAAGTTCATTTTGAGAGTTTTCCAAGTGGCTTTTGAGAATCAAGCCAGTCAGATGCTGAATTTTCAATGTCACTTGAAAAAGCAGAAAGTATGTGGAGTCCTGTAATTAAAGGAATTCATCAAGTTAATAATCTTTTGTAAATAAACTGTCTTGTTGTCCTTCAACTTCCATCAGGTTTACTGGGAAAACGGAGCACAGATCACTTCTCCACATGACAAGGAAATCATAAAATGTATAGAAGAGTGTGTTGAACCATGGAATGGCTCTTGGAATGAAAATCTGGTGGACACCAGTCCCCTTAGGCAGGATCCTCTGAAGAAAATCTGTGACTGCTACATGGAGGACCTGAAAAAGATCTGTTATCATAGGTACTGTAGAAAGCAAAATGTGCTTAAATCATGTTCTTAAGTAAGCTTCGGGCTGTACGTGGAAAAACTGATTGCAGGCAGACTTCAGTGTCTTCTCTGTCAGTAAATTTAGTAAAATCACCATCCTTAGGATTAAACCATTTTGCTGAAGATAAAGGCCAAACTGTTTCATGTGAAGGGATATGCTCCAAGAGTCCTGAGTAAAATGCAGAAATTCAGAGTACAGGTGTGGTGTGGGAGTATGAAATAGAGGTGAGGAAACTCACGTTTGGGTGAGGCAGAAAAGGGGGAGGACAAGTGACGTATAGGCTGAGTAGAACCAGAGTAACATCTCTAAGGTGGTGGAGGAGCTCGAGTTTGATGTAGAAATCAGCAGTTCATTCTTGGGAGACTTTCATCCAATTCAGCAGAAGGTAAACACTTGGTTTTCCAGGAGAAGCTTTAAACCAGCTATTTCTAGTGCAAGCCCAAATAAGCACTTTACACTCCTTCCATCTTTTGAAATTAAAGCAGAAAGCAGCAGAGTACAGTACACAGTGGGATTGCATTTTTTTTTCTCTCCCTGTGAAAACAGACCAAAAACTTACAGAAATGTTGTTTTCCTCCTCAGGGAGCTAAATATGCAAACGAGTTTGAAGTTTGTTCACACCTCTTTCCATGGAGTGGGACATGACTACGTGCAGTTGGCTTTCCAAGCCTTTGGCTTCCAGCCCCCCATCCCAGTACCCGAGCAAAAAGATCCAGACCCAGACTTCTCCACTGTCAAATGCCCCAATCCTGAAGAGGGGGAATCTGTGCTGGTACCTTTTGTTTTTAATTCGTCAGATTTCTCTGGGTGGGGGGAAAAAAAAACCACAAAACAATATGGGGAAGGGGACTGGGAGAGCCTGGGTTTCAGCTGTGTTGATGCAGTGGGAAGCCCATTGTGGGATCTCTCTGTCCTTGTGTTAGATATAAGCAGGAAGGCTGTGGATTATTTGCTCTTATTTTATATTTCTACATTTTTCACCCCCTGCTTCTCCCATCAGGAATTGTCCCTGAGGCTTGCAGAGAAAGAAAATGCTAGAGTAGTAGTGGCCACTGATCCAGATGCAGATAGACTGGCAGTGGCAGAACATCAGGAAAAGTAAGTAATGGGACCTTTGGTTTTTTTATCTTTCTCTCCTTTGTGGCTTAGCTATTGGGGTGCTTTTCCTCCTAGTTACATCTTTTGGCGTAGCTCCAACTTGTATCTTGAATAAAATCAGTTGATAACTAAAAGATTAGATTAAATACTTACTGGTGTAGATGTCCAGATAAAGCTCGACTGAAAACTGAGTGGTTACTAAAGGCAGTAAAATCTTGTTGTTACTGTGTTTTTTTGTTTTGTTTTTTTCATTTATATTGGGCAAACCTGCCTTGGCACAGTTGAGTGTTGTGGGCTTTTTGTCGGGGTGCGTGTGTTTGTTTGGGTTTTTTTGTTCTGTTTTGTGGTGGTTTTTTGTTTTTTTGTTTTTCCCTGCTTGTCCATATTGAATAGAAATTATTTTTCTTCCACGAACAGGCCCCAGTTCTGCCCGTTGTGTAAGTAAAGAGTTGTGCAGGCATTGCCTGACCGCAGTGTATCAATGGCATAGACTGCTCCCTGTGGGTCTGTTCTAGACTGCTCTGCTGCTGGGGGATAAATCCAGGAGAGCTGAGCTGTGTGAAGGCTCACAGTGAGGATATTCTGTGGCTCACGGAATCCTCTGGGCTTGTAAATCCTCGGGATGTGATGAGTGGTGGAGTCCTGTCGGTCCGGTGGCTTTGTCTAGAGCAGCTTTGTCGGTGGCGTTGCTCGGAATCCCTGTTGTCCCAGTGACTGCAGAAAGCCTCTCCCCCTGAGTGGGTGCTCCTGGGAAACCTGGGAGAGCTCTTGTGTCCTTTCCCTGCTCTCTGCAGTGGCTGCTGGAAGGTGTTCACTGGCAACGAGCTGGCGGCGCTGTTCGGCTGGTGGATGTTTTCGCGCTGGAAGGAGAACTGCCCCCAGGGTGCTGATGTGAGGGATGTTTACATGCTGGCCACCACAGTCTCCTCCAAAATCCTGAGAGCCATTGCTCAGAAGGAGGGATTTCACTTCGAGGTAAACCTGGGGTTTGGGATGTCTTGGCAGGGCAAGATCTGAGTGCCACGTTCCCTGTCTGAACCCCACCTGTGGTTTCATGACATGAAAAGTAAATGACTTCCAATCTTATTGCCTGGAATTTCGGTGCATTTCAACCTGCAGAGGGTGTTTTTACCCAGACAAGCCTGGCTTCATCCCCTGCAGCATCTTCAGTGTGTGTCACAGCAATTACAATCTGTGAGATCAACTTAAGCGAAGCTGCATTAGCAGGCAACACAGATTAACACCTAAATTACAGATAAATGGTTATTTTCCTACAGAGAAATTCTTCTGTGCGAGGATGAAAGCTTGTGCAGCCTGCTGTGTTCACTACAAAATGCTGATGGATTTCTAATAAGCATTTTGAGGTCACACAGTGTCCTCTCAGGTCCCAGTAGGTTTTTAAATTGGGATTTACTTCAAGTTGGTGGCAGACACAGGAACTCCTACGTTCGGATCTTTAATGTAGCTTCACTAAGAACTTGCTGAAAAAGAAAACGGGTACCCCCACAGGCTGACAGTTATTTTAGTTCCTGCATTCAAGGATTAAGTCTGATTTCTGAGGCTGTTGGATGTCTGCCAGAAGAGGAGCAAGTACCTTAGAGCTTAGCACAGGCATACAAAGGTCCAGGTCTTGTTTAATCCATGTCTTATTTAGAGCCACGTGCAATAGGAATAAATATTTTGGCAAGCAATGAGGAACTTAAGATTTGAAAGCAACTGTGAAAACCATTTTGAGTGGCTGACCAGGAAAGCTTAATCAGGTTGAATATCAGCTCCTTGCAGTGGATTTCCCCTTGGTCTCCTGTAAAAACTTCCCCTTTGTGTTTTCCTTCTCTCCAAGACTGTGTCAAAGCTTTTGATGGCTTTTGAATGATTTACCAAAAAAAAAAAAAAAAAAGGCAGTGTTTTTCCTTCCCATCACCTAAAATTGTTGCTTATATATTCCTGCAGCTTTTCCCTTCGAATAACTTTTTGTCTCATCTGATAAGCACCACAGAAGATCTGACCTCAGAGAACCACAGTCCCTCAAACAACATTTACTCCTTGATGTGATGCTCACGTCCCAGTGGAGCATGCCCTGGGAAAATGCTATCCAGCAACTCTTTGCCTTAAATTCATAACATAAACCCAAGTGATTACCTGTCTGCTGTTTCTTTGCTGTATCTATTCTTTTTTGTCAATTAATTAGATTTAAATTTAGGGAAATTATTTCAAGAAAATCGTAAAAATGTCTTTAAGCTTCAGTGTTTTGACTCTGCAGCAGGCTTTCCCATTGACCCTAAAATTCACAATACCTTGGGTTTTTTCCCCCTTTTGGGTGCTTTTTGAGTTTGAAGTGAAGGAATGGTGGCTTCACCTTCTTTGACTTAAAACTGAATTGAAAATGTTTGGTTTTTTTTTTTTAAAGCACTATATTTTTTTTCCCTGTTTTAGGAAACACTGCCTGGTTTCAAATGGATTGGAAGCAGAGTAAAAAACCTCCTGGATAATGGGAAAGAAGTTCTCTTTGCATTTGAAGAGTCTATTGGTAGGTTTTATATCCCTGTAAAATGTTGAGAACTGGGGAGGGGGAATGTGATTAGAAAGGACTGATCTTAATTATTGAAACAAATCACCCAAAAAGTACTTTAGGTTTGTCTTTGTAGTTACTGGTATTGATATTTTGCTCTCCTCAAACCAACTTGCCCTCTATAATGGCCAGTTCCTTACATGTGACCCTCTGATTCTGGTGTTGTGCTTTGGATGAAAAACAGCTTGTGGATGAGGAAAGGCCATCACCAAAATGGTATAAATATAATATATATCTTCTTAGTCTGTATAAAGTAGAATTAGAACAGAATCAGAAGAGCCCAGCACATCTTAGATCTGAGTATGCCTGGTTAGCACAAGTGTGTATTTGTTTAGCACTGCACTATGACAGAACTCCCCAGGGAGCAGATGTTATCAATCTGGAATTAATTGACTACAGCAGGGATCTTTCCAGCCCTGTAACCC
>NW_020956446.1:17883-22066 GCF_003031625.1 Empidonax traillii
AGTCTGTATAAAGTAGAATTAGAACAGAATCAGAAGAGCCCAGCACATCTTAGATCTGAGTATGCCTGGTTAGCACAAGTGTGTATTTGTTTAGCACTGCACTATGACAGAACTCCCCAGGGAGCAGATGTTATCAATCTGGAATTAATTGACTACAGCAGGGATCTTTCCAGCCCTGTAACCCCCAAGATAATTAAATTTCCCCTGCATATGCAGTAATAAACCAACTTACGTGTACTGGCCAATTTTCTTCTACAGGATAAAAGGTTAAAACCTCATCAAGGAAATCAGTGTAATAATCTATCAATTTTTATTTTTTTTTTTAATATCTAGGCTTTATGTGTGGCACATCAGTGCTGGATAAAGATGGTGTAAGTGCTGCTGTGGTCATTGCTGAAATGGCAACGTACCTGGAGAGCCAGAACCTCACACTGGCACAGAAACTCCTTGAGATATATGAAATGTGAGTTGTATTCTTCATTAGTATATTCTACTTAACTCTTTTAGAGCTGGGAATAATCCAATAAATATTTTTAATGCGTCCTCTGGATGTTTTCTCATTGTAAGTTGGTTTTCTTGATGTATTATGGATTACAGTCCATCGCTAGTGTAGATCTCGCTGTACCTAAAGGGGCTCCAAGAGAGCTGGAGAGGGACTTTGGATGAGGGATGGAGGGACAGGACACAAGGAATGGCTTCCCACTGCCAGAGGGCAGGGTTAGATGGGATTTTGGGAAGGAATCCTCCCCTGGGAGGGTGGGCAGGCCCTGGCACAGGTTGCCCAGAGGAGCTGTGGCTGCCCCATCTCTGGAAGTGTCCAAGGCTGGGTTGGAGCCACCTGGGATAGTGGAAGGTGTCCCAGCAATAAAACAAGGATCCTGTATGTCAGAATTAAGCCATGTACTGAGACAAGCCCACATCATCAGCAGAAATTCCTGGGCTTGAACAGAGCTGGCAGCACAGAGCAATACCATGGATGTCATTCCCCTTCCTGCCAGCCCAGCAGGAAGACACTGAGGCCTTTGGAAACCTGGAATGAGGAAGCACAAAGGATAATCAGCTTTTATCTCTCCATGGTACTCAGGATTTTGCTCTGTCCTGTGCAAACTGTAGCCAGAGCGACTCTGCACAGGTGGATCAAAATGGCAGGGATAACAGCAGGATTCATCTCCCAGTCACACCTGGTTTTTAAGCTGCAGAGAAGGGTCTCTGTAGAAGTAGCAGTGGGTGAAATATGGTGAAGAATAACCTAAATTTCAGTGTGTGGTTGTTGCTAGTGAGCACAAGGTCTGATTTGGGATGGTGGTTTTGACTTGGATGGAATAATCAGCCACCTTCCTTGTTGTGGCTGCCCCCTGGCTCTGGCAGTCAGTTTTTGTTCGGGGGAATGACACTGGGCATCCATTTTTCAAGGGCCACCAAGGCTGCCCTTACCCAAATGGTTGGCTTTTACATCTTTGGGGGCCGAAAACTTCGCACAAATTTAAAAATAGCTCAAGATGATCCGAGTAATGCAGCAAAATCTGCTTCAGAGTCCAAATGTTTGCCTATAAATACCTGTTCCCACAGCTCTGGGAACTCAGTTCTTTTTCTGTCGCTGCTTTTCCAACCAGGGGCTTTCTTTGGATGCCAAATGTGCCCAAAAACTTCTGCATCTCGTAGCTGAAAGTGTTCATCTGCTTGCAGGTATGGATATCACATATCCAAGACCTCCTATTTCTTGTGCTACGACCCTCCTACGATCAAAAGGATATTTGAGAGGCTTCGCAACTTCGACGGCCCTCAGTCCTATCCCAAATGTTGTGGGGTTTACAACGTGTTACACGTCAGAGATGTCACCACTGGCTACGACAGCAGCCAGCTGAACAAGAAATCGGTGAGTTGCAGAGTGTTTTTTTTTTTGCCCAGCAGGGTCTGATTTTGAGGGAAGCTAAAGGGTAAATAGCAACGTGAACGAGGCAGGGATGCCCTGTGCCAACTGGGATGGCAGAATAATTCCATCATCAGGCTGCTTAACATCACTCAGTGGGGGAGAAAACAGCTTGAAGGTGGAATGCGTTGACTGTTGTGATAACAGCAGTGAATGAACTTGGTTAATTAATTGAGCCTGATGCTCCTGCAGCTCTTAAGCTCAGATATTGGGGTTCCAGTGGGAGTGAAGGAGCTTGTTGTTGTTGTTTTTGCAGGTGCTGCCAGTGAGCAAAAGCAGTCAGATGATCACCTTCACCTTCCAGAACGGTTGTGTTGCCACCCTTCGGACCAGTGGGACGGAGCCCAAGATCAAATACTACGCCGAGATGTGTGCCCTGCCCGAGCAGAGGTCAGCAAAACCAAGCCTCAGCTGACTTCTAACCACTTCTCACTGTAGTGGATAAGAAAAAAAAAAATCCCCGGATTTTCAGCGTCTGCTACAGCAGGCTTTGGTTAATCCAGTTCCTCGTTTACTTAGAATTAAAAAGTGATGAAGTTACAGAATCACAGAATAAATTAGGGTTGGAAAAGACCTCTGGGAGTGAATCCAACCTTTGACATTGTCACCCATGAGTGCCATGTCCAGTCTTTTTCTTAAGTTATGGTGTTGCTGGCAAATGTTCTTAAAGCCACTTGGTTTCCCATTTCCTCTGGGAGTCTGTTGGGAGCTGCTGGATAAATAACTGGAGATCAATCCTCTTTTGGCAGTCACCTGGATTGAGCTGCCTCCAGTGTAAAAGGCAGGTGGGGAAAAACATCCAGGGTATATTTATACCACTGAAATCTGGAGCGAGAATTAGGAGCTGATGTCTGGTCCAGATAGTGGGGAGAAGCTTTTGGATTGGATCCCCAACACGAGTTACACAATTCCTCATTTTTAGACTTGTATTCCAACAGTTCTGTGGGGCAGAGGATTGTAAACAACATAAAGGAGGCTTGGTTTGGTGTTTATTTCTATTTATTGGTGGGAATTTAGGGTGAGCACGTTTTCCTCACTGAATATTTGGTCACATTTAGGTGGCCCGTGGATAGGGAGGGGTAGATGGCGAAGAGGGCTTCTCCACCTTTTTATTGCTGTGTTCATTAAAACTAATTAAAGAGGAAAAATAAGGGCCACTAGAGGGCTCTGAGCACCATCTTTAAATGTCTTGCCCAATCCAAATCAGTCTGATTCCATGCTAATCCTTCTTAGAAAGGAGCCAGTTGGGAGTCTCTACCTGTTTATGCTGGTATAAAAAAACAGCGCAGAGCAAATCCGTCCCCCATCAGGTCTTGCCGATTATTTATTTACTTTTAAACAGCTTCTTGGTGTGTTTCCCAAAGCTCTGACGTGGTGGCCTTGTCCTTTTTTTTTTTTTTCCAGTGACAGGAGCATGCTGGAAGAAGAACTCCAGAAGCTGATCGGGGCTCTGATCGAGAACTTCCTGGAGCCGGACAAGAACGGGCTGACCTGGCGCTCGGCTTAGACCCCGTCCCTGGCCTTCCCAGGAGCCTCCAGGGGGAACAAAGGGCCCAAGAACAGGATCAGTTCCAAATGTCTGTGTGTGTGTGTCTGTGTTTTTGTTCCCTGAAGAAGCAGCGTTCTTTTGTCAGGCTCTTCACCAAAGTCCAGGCTTGGAAAAAAAAAAGGGGGAGAGCAAGTCGGAGAAAACAGCAGAGTTAATTGTTAGAGTTTTCCATCCTTTTGACCAAAAGGTTAATTAACCCACACCAGTGCAAATGAACTGCCCTGATATGTTTAAGGCAGGTGGTCTTAGCCACGGGATCTTGTCTTTAAACTCGCTCCAGGTACTTTAAAATACATTTTTTTTCTTCATGTGAAAAGCTTTGAAAGTCAGGTAGGGATGATTGCCCCAGAGTGACAAAAGTCCTGCTTCTTCCTCTCGGCTCTGTGTGACCCTCAGAAATGGGTCTGTGCTTCCAAAAAACCGTGGAAGTAGAGCTCAGCAGTTCTTGTTCAGGCCAATTGTTGACGTTTTTCAGCTGCTTAATTTGGTGAAGGTGTTCTTGGTGCATTTCCTGTGTCTGTCTTTAAAAAAAAGAAAAACAACTTGGCAGTGAAGCAATAGTGGCAACACCTGCAGTTCTGCTTTGGGGTTGGAATGGTGTAGTGCCTTTCCAAGGCTTCCAGAGGAGAAGGGATTGGTCATTACTTGGTTAAATTGCCCATTCTGACTGTCATAGGCCTTGTAGCTCTTTTTTTTTTTTTTGT